>NC_043994.1:28251412-28338912 GCF_902150065.1 Myripristis murdjan
CCTATACATACTATATATATGTGCGGCTGCAGTTATGTCGATTGATGGACACCTACATGCCGTTTTCAGCGTAACGAGCTTCAACACAGAGTGAGTCACCTGAAAAATCGCTTTCTCTTAACCCCCCTCCCCCACGCCCCCACAGTGACATATTAGTTTAGTTTAGTTTTTTTTTTTTTTTTTGGTGACGTGCACACGCCCCCGCACAGCTTTTTAAAACAGCCAGCCGCAGTGGGAGCCTCGGCAGCGGGAGTCTGGATGTTAACGCGGTGAGCTCATGGCGTCAGGAGGTCGGCCGGCGCGAGGTCAGAGGTCGCAAACTTACCGAGCGTGGACTCTGGGAGAGAAAATCATGAGTCAGCGCTCGCCTATACACGCTGCTGCACTGCTCCTGCGGCCCGATTATTTTCCTTGCGCTGCTGCTAATGGACAAAGAAAGCTCCTTTGACGTCAGCGTGGACGGCTGCATCTGTGTGCCTTGGCGGCGAGTTCGCCTTTGATTAAAAAACGATGAGCGTCAGCCGCCTCTGATGTGATGGAGGTGAAGCCCTTAACCCCTTGAATTGATTTTAATGTGATATTTCACTCCGTTTCCAAACACATACGCATGAATATCTTTGTTATGCTAAACATAATCTTCGTCTAAAGGCTGTTTCCAAGCCTTTTCCCTGCTGCCAAGACTAAATTCCTGGAAAAAAAAAAACAAAAAAACGCTTAATTCTTCTCATTTTTTGGAGGATTGTTTTGCATGGAAATGATCATAGTTGAACATATTGAATACCAGCCAAAATATCTGTACTGTTAATGTTTTTTTTCCCCTCTAATGTAAATATACATGTGAAACACTGATATGCTACAAGTGCTGCAAATATAAGCCCATTACACTCCATCCTCTCTACAATATAAAACACTAAACTACAGAGGTTAGTGTCATGAGTAAAAGCTATTTTTTGAGGTGGTGACTAGCACTGAACAATCAATCAAAATATTATCAAAACTGCAATATAACCAAGAGCAATATCCAAACTGCTGGATCTGCATTTTCTAGATGAAATACTGTTATAAATGAAGTATTTGTGCTGCTACAGAGAAGATTTGGCCTACAAATCATCCTCTGCAGATGTAATAAAACATCTTTGGTACAGAACCCAACAAACACCAAGTTATCACAATTTTTGAAGAAAAAAAAAACAAGAAAAAAAAAAAACTAAGATGCAAAAAATGACTGTTGACAATTAAGTTATTAATCATATCATGATTGCCGCAGCTGCCAAAAATATTGCTATGTGATTTTTTTTTTTTTTTTACCACATTGTACAGCCCAACTGACCTACACAATTTATTAAGAAGGATAAACAAAGAGGCTACATCATAGATTTTAATTATAAAGCAATGCTCCAATATCTTTGGCAAAATAGCCTTTTTCTGGTTTGCCCAGACTGAGACAAGACAGCTTAGGGGTTGCTGTATGTTTTTTTTTTTTTTTTTTATCACTTTGATAAAGCTAGGCTAATGACTCCCATAGACTTCAAGTCTTTATGCTAAGCTAACAGGAAATGCTAACCCACAGAGGTGAAGATGGTATCCAACATCTTGTCTCAGTCGAGGTCAGAAGGAAAAAGGGAACTTTGCCCAAAACAGTGGGAGTATTCCTTTAACTTTAATAGTACAGTATTAGTAAAGTATTTTGCTGGCTTCGACTCCATCAAAAGTCTGGAGGCGGCGCGCGGCTGGCTGCTCCTCTGGAGAACAAATTACCTTCCAAACCACTTTAAATTAACCTGAACCTCCCGACTGCTCAGCCTCTGCACACAATTAAGACGAGGCAGCCGACTCCTCCGGGGAGGAGGGACAGACCGTGAAGTGGCAGACTTCAGACGATTAAGTCTCTGAGTAATATGACAATATACTTCTACAGAGGCCTCTCAAAGACAAACCGAGCTATTCGGAGTTCACTGGGGCGTTTTATGAGCGGGGAAAACGTTTTACACGCGAGTTAAAGTTCAAGTCAGTTTGTCAAAGGCAGACCCAGCGGAGAGACCTTCACGTGAAGAAACCCACCAAACTCCAGCCTTTCCTCCGAGTCTCTCCGGCAGTTTGTTTGGCTGTCCAGCTGAGCTACTTTGAGTCTGTAATTGACTGGAGCTGGGTCAATCCCATCATGCAGTGCGTGGCGGAGCCCTGTGGTCAGGCTGCTGTTTACATTAGAGCTCTAATCAGCGTCCCTGGAGAGCCGCTGCAGATCTAGGCCACTGAGCAGTATGGGCCGAGCCGCACCGGCCAGCTGGGAGGGAGGGGCTGCTCTCTGCCCCGCCATGCACACAACCACTCTGTGTGTGTGTGTGTGTGTGTGTGTGTGTGTGTGTGTGTGTGTGTGTTCCTCGAATTCTATCCCTATGAGGCCCAAATGTCATTGCAATGCCATGTTCTGGGGTTTTTCCCCTTGCGTTTTACAAGGAGCTGGTTTAGACTTTGAATTTAAATTTAGGCCTACAGAGTTAAAGGCCGACTATGCAGTTTCAAAGGGCAGGGCACGCCGCTCACATGCATGTTGCATTAATGTAAAGGATGCATTAGAGGGAGAATAAAACCTCTCGGGTCCACAGTCTGACCTCTGATCACCAAAGGCGCTGACGCAACACTTTCAAACGTCTCCGGAATCCAGCGTCTTGATCTCACAAGGCCATAAAAACATTTAAATATGAGCAAAATGCGCTCATATTTTTAGTTATAATGAAGTAAAAGTGTTGTGCTACACTCATGAGGCATGTTTAAGTTGAATTATTTGAGAATTCATTTGCATTCTTTACCATATCATACCAAAGACGAGCGCTCTCCCCTGTGAAACTACGTAGTCTTCTTTCTGCGCTGCACTTCCTACAAGATCACCTGTTTTATTTTGTCGTTGTTGTTTTTGATGCAATTTGAGTTTCTCTTTTCTTTGTCTGTTCAGCCACGGTGGCCATCGCTGCTCATGCTAACTACACGGTTCTTCTTCTTCTGCTTCTGCTTAATCCAAACAAAATGGAAATGTAAAACGCATCACTTCCTGTGCAGCGAGGACGAGCTACCAGACGGCAAATGTTTAGAATACAGGATGGAAAAGATCTATGAAGTGCATATCTGATTTATGAACTCTGTTGTGTTATATCACACAGTGGCAGAGTGGTAAAACAGACATTTAACTAAAAAAAAAAAAAAAACTCAACATTTTGTCCCATTTGCTGTGATGTCCGACACGATAAAACATCTGCCAGCCTCTGACTTTCACCGGCCACCCTCCTCCTGCCTCCACTCTTTATTTACTCTCTATTTTTGTCTCTCTCATTAACTACACAGACAACGCACTCTCTTTCTTGCTCCCTGCCGCCCCCTCGCCCCCTCCACACACAAATATGTGAGCTCAGACTTCAAATTCCTCGGTGCTCAGCTGGCTCGAGGAAGCTCGTGAGAGAGGATGCGTTGACCTCGTAGCCTCGGCGGGTCCCGGGCTGACGCTCCACAGGCGCTCTGACTGACATTAATGCAGACGGCGGCTAATTTCATGTCAGGCCTCAGACGGGGTGTTGGTGCGGCGATAGGAGGGGCGCTCGGTGAAAACCACATCCCTGCTCTGCCAGAGCTCAAAAAGGGATGACTGTAGTCCTATGGATTTACATAGTCTGTGTGCAATAAACTTTGAAGTCATATGCAAAAACTCCGCATGAAAAAAGTATAAGACACGGTTTTTTAATGTGGAATGGAGCGTATCCTAAATATACAGTATCTACAGGTACAATACGTGCTGTTAATGTGTGTTAATAACTGGATTAGGACTATTTTCATTGTCGATTGATCTGTCAGTTATCTTTTTGATTAACGTATTAACAACAACAAAGTCTCATGGGAAGACAAGCGAGCCCAAAGTGATGTCTTTAACCAAAAAACACCAAAGTATCAATTTTATAAAGTTATGAATGGAAAAAACAAAGGCAATCTTAACATCTCAGTGACCTTAGTGAAGCTGGAATCGGACAGTGTTTGGCTTTTTTTTTTTTTTTTTTTTTGATAAATGACAAAAACGATTAATCCAATGTCAAAATTGTTGAATTTTCTGTTAACGACTGATTAATTGAGCATTTGCTTCAGCACTGAAGACCACAAACAACTGTGCGTGCTCAAAATGATGATTTCAGTGCCTATTTTTTTTTTTAAATAAGCAGGTGAGTTGATCGATGGACCCACAAAAAAACTTTCTTATTTACAGCGAATGTTTCCAGCCCAATCATAAACTTGTCTCTCTCACATTTAGGCCCCAGGCGTCCCGCTGATGACGGGCGTGAACAGTGTGTGTGTGACACATGTAGAAAGTGTGTTTGGATGCTCTGAGGTCTTTGCTCACCTTGTCGGCTGTGAGTTCTCGTATCTTGATGATCTGCACCCTGAACTTCATCAGCAGAGCCTCCAGGACCAAACACTTCTCCTTCCAGTCCTCCTGACCCATCGCCTCCTCCCCTTCCGCCATGCCGCCCTGCCACACACACACACACACACACACACAATCATCAGAAAAGATGACACAAACATTGGCACTGGTGTAGAAGAGAGAGAAATCCCCGTTGTCCTTGTTGAGTCTCACCTGCCTCTCGCCCATAGTGGAAGGAGGGACGACACTGATGTATGTGAAAAATATCAAGAGTGTGTGATGGTGTGTTGTGTCCTGTGTGTGTGTGTGTGTCTTGGGGATATCTACTAAATTGTGTCCCACAGCGGTCATTACACCCTTGGCCAGGTGTCGCACTTTGCACTTGTAAAAAGGTATTTTTCTTATGAGAAGCATTTTTTTTTTATTATTGAGAAGCAGTGAACAGATTATTTTAGATAATCTGTAATGAAAAATGTATGTCTTCACACTATTCGACAAACTGAGGGAGACAGGTGATCACAGCTAGAGGTGGGTGGCTGCACACACCATATACTGGTATTCATGCACCCAACACGTATTGTTTTACACTTTACTGAGCACTAACTGAAGTTGGCTATTGCACCTTATATGCTGCCAATCAGTGGCTGCATTTACATGGACCCTGATATTCCACTATTAATTAGAAAAAAAAACGCCCGATCAGAATAAAAATGCAACCATCTCAATCAGAAGAGACTGGCCCGATCTGGAGGAATTTTCAATCAGGTTTAAAGGGCTGGTGCAAACCTTTGACTGTCCGTTCAATAGGAGGATATTAGCACCTAATAACCATGTAAACGGTTTATCTGATTGTTTCTCATTAGGTGAACAACAGGCGTCATGATGAGTTTCTGGCAGAGACAGGAACAGAAACACAGCAGTAGCAAAACATAACCGCTCTGTCGCTGATAACAACTTTTTTTTTTTTTTTGCTGTAAACATTAAATCTTTAAGGAATTGTTGAACTCCATCTTCGAAAGGCTTGTTCTAAGGCTAAAAGTCCAAACCAGCCAGCCAGGATTCATTTTTACAGTCTGATGGACGACCTGATGGGGGCGCCACCACTGGCCATGACATAACCTGGATTATATTCCCAGCAGATTAGTGCCAAAAAAAGCAATATTCTAATCAAATGCTTTGCGGCATGTAAACGCTCGTCTTATTGGATCGCTTTATTCCGCCTGCATGTAAACAGTGAAGCTGGAATCTCTAATCAGAACAATTTCAATCAGGTTGAAGTCATATTGTCCGTGTTGCTGCAGCTGCTGACACCGGCCAGAAAACCGTCCAAAACCCAGGGCGCCGTTGCTTTACATGAGCATTTCTTGACAGGAGTGTTACCGTAACACTCCAGGGTAAAAAGTAGGGGTGTAACGGTTTTGGACCGAACCGGAAAACCTCGGTCCAAAGGTTTTCGTTTTAGAAACTCATTCCGTCTTCCTGAACCTCGGTTCACTTTGGCTTCATTGTTAATATCAGTGAGGATGGACATTATCAAACGGCCGCATCACCGTCGAGACAATAATAACGGTCAAGCACACCCTCTCGCGCTTAAAAACCTCATCACTGAAAATATTACTCCGCCTATATCTTACTGCCTGAGTCTGTGTGGTTTCCATGGTAACACGAAACGTTTCACTGAAACCTGCGTCAAAAGCCGCTGCCAACTTTGTTCGCCTTCATAATGGACCGCTTGGTTGTCGATTTTGATTTATTGGGCGACCTAAGTTTGGATAAACGGCTGAACGAGGAGGACAAGGCAGAACAGAAAAAAGAGAGATACACGAGAGTGAGGAGTGAAGAGCTGGATCAGCTGGAGAGGTCAGGAAATGAAGCCGGTCCGGCCCGGTCAAACGTCTACAAGACGACCTGACAAACACCGGGCAAACACTTCAACTCCTGCTGCTCAGCCTCATTAACAGGAGCTAACGTTAACCCCCAGCTGAAATAAAACATCTGCCAGTGAGTTTATGAAAAGACAGATGTTTGTTGTGGCGCCGACACTGGAAAGCAGTAGCCTACATTTAAATATAACTGTCACGGCACCTGTTAGCTTAAAAATGACTGAGAAGTCGGCAGAACTGTGCAACTACCAGTCCATGAAAAAAAAAAAAAAAAAAATTCCAGCAGATATTCTAGTTACAACATGATTGAGCTAGCAGAGCATTTTTATGTTGCTATAGATAGATAGATAGATAGATAGATAGATAGATAGATAGATAGATAGATAGATAGATAGATTTTTATTGTCATTGCACAATCATATACGTATAATAATGCAACGAAATTAGGGCTCAGTCCTTTCGGTGCAGGGGAGAATAGAAAGCATCGTGCATCTTGCTAGTTGAATAGCCAAGTCCAGTAATAGATGGCTGCAGCCATGTCTCTGATATCAGAAAAAATGCAACAGTCACGGAAACACTTGTTGTTCGTCATCCCGTGTTCGCCATGGACCTGGCGCTGGAAAATGCTGGGAGGCGGCGGCCCAAAGGGCTGTTCTTTCAGCCGTGTCAACGCGCCGGCCCTGCAGCCTCGGCGTCCTCCGGAATGTCCTGGCAGCGATGAAAGTGTGATGTATGTATGTATGTATGTGTGGTAGGCCTGTTTATTTAGTTTGGGGAAATCACGATGTCTGGAAAACATGATAAGCTCAAGTTGGCTGGCTGACAAGGACTAGTTACCGTCAAATCTCATGTATTTCCACTAAAACGGAGAGAATAGCGGCAGCAGAGAGCGAAATGCCCACAATGTGAATACATTTTGATTATACATTTTATTTTGTTGGTAATAGCTGTATAATCGCATTATTACATGCATTATTACAACAATGCTTACCGTATTTCCCCAATTAATCGCCCGGGCGTTTAATATGCAAAATCAACTTGGACCCTAGGCGTTTAAAAGAACCAGGCGGCTGTTCGCTGCAGGCCTTTATTTATTTTTGCACAGGCCTGCACCAGGCCATTATTGTGATGACAGTTACTGTCCAACATATTTACAGTCGGTCGATTTAAGATTACGGTACACCCTTTTTTCTAACGTTAGCTAGCTCTCTTATTTTGACAGAAAACGGAAGTGCCGCACAGTTATTGTGCGGCTAACGGTTTACTTCTGCAAACATAAGGTGATAGCCTTATTTTGGGTTACCTCAATATAATGCAAATAATCGCCCCGGCGGTTATTCGGGTGGGCGTTTAATACGCAAAATGGGTGCAGACCAGTGGCGGATACAGAACATGGCACATGGGTGGGCCTAAAAAATTCTGGATGGGCCTGTTATTTCATTTTGTTTATTTTTTTAGATAGACATGTATAAAATGATATGATGAAAGAAAAAAAAAAAACCTCTCGGTAAACGAGCCGAGAGGTTGTAAACGAGCATAAAATACACGTTGGAAAAAGGACATTTATTTATTTAGTTAGTTATTTTTTTGGTCTTGAATCTGATAGGGTGGGCGAGCTGTCAATCTGGGTGGGCCTACGCCCATCCAGGCCCACCCGTAGATCCGCCTCAGGTGCAGACCGCAGGCGTTTAAAAGAACCAGGCGGCTATTTGCGGCCCGGCGATTAATTGGTGAAATATGGTAGTTCAGACATTTGCTAAGCATCCTGGAACAGTGACATGACGTGCCCAGTCGACCACATTTCAGCCAAAATGTGTTGCAAAGGTCAGCGTCAGAACAAGGACTCGGCGTCTTGTTCAAAAGCCCTTCAGCAGGTTGTCGGTTGCTTGCAGACACGGGGATCAAACCAGACTGTCTGACAGTAACACAGATGATATTATTCAACTGAAGCTGCTGTAATACATGTGATATTTTGTGATAATGCACTTAAATTTGGCTATTTCCATGTGTTTCCCCAACAATTTTATTTATGTCTTATTTATTACAGTCAATTCTGGTTAAGGGCTTCCAATAGGCAATCAGTGTAGAATTGATCAGTTCTCCAATAAATATGTGATCAAACTGCATCATATCCATCACACTAGAGGTGGACGACGGTGGCTGGAGTCTCATTTTTGACAAAACATCCAGTACAAGCAGCAGTGCATCTGTGGGACCCTGATAAGTGCATACATAAAGACAGAGAGGAAAACAGTCAGAAACACAGAGACTCTGTTGTTGTCGTGCAGATGTTTTCCCTGAAATATTCCAGGGCCGGGCCCAGCTGGACCAGGGGGGCGTATCGCTTCACCCCCGGCCCGACAGAACAACACCGCTGCTGCTCCAAAACACCTTGACACCGTCCCCCCTCACGTGGGACAGACTCGCATCACATTTTCCAGAGTTTCTAAAATCCGAAAACAGGAGCTTCAACACAGACAGCGTGTGTATGTGAGAGACAGAGAGAGAGAGAGACAGGTGGAAAGATTGATAAATATAAAGAGATGAGAGAGAGTGAGACGGGTGAGGATGTCTGATGGTGGAGAGCAAAGGGAAGACAGGAGGCCCGGGGCGCTCTCTTGTACAGAAATAACCTCTCATTACCAGCCTGGCCTCCTCACAAACAGACTGCAAACATGTGTGGTGCAAGAGCCATAAACTAGTTTCCACAGGCTTATTTCTGCTGCCTGTTTGCTGTGGCAAACAGTGACTAAGGGGCAGAAAAAAAAAACAAAAAAACATACAACAACTGACTATGGGAGTCAACTTCATCTGTCTTTTTGCATAGTGATGAGGCTTAACATACATAAACTTAAGCCCACTGAATAAAAAATGATATTAAGATATGATAGCTCGATATAACAGCGTTGCCTGACAATCACGAGTCAATATTTGTGATATTTTCATGTTTCATGTTCATTTAAGCAAATGGTGGATAGTTTGTTTAGTTGGATGATACTGTAAAAATGTAAATACATGAAACTAAAAATACTAAAATACCTTGGAAAAGCCAAATCCAGCCCCATTATTATCTTTTTTCCCGCTGTTAAACCCTGTGTAATGTAATCTGTGCCCACACAGTGATTTCCTATTCGGTTTATCACTATCCCTGTCACTTCCGCTCGTGGGACCATTTTCCATCATTCTCACACTGCTTTTTCTTTTAAACGTCTGATTCACAACACTGTCCAGACCGCACACTTATCTCCTGATTCAATACCGTCGTGATACCTGGGGGCCTATACGATTTAAGTATTGAGACTCGACAAGTACTGCGATTCGATATTACGATTTTTATTTGCTGTTTTAAAAACTAGACGGTGGGAAAAAGTTGAATCATACACTTCCACAGACTGTATGTCAAGAGTCATATTTCCCATAACAATGCATATCAAGTATTTAAGCACTTTCTACAAGTATTGCAAGTATTGAATTATATCAATTCAACAATTTTAAAAAATCAGCTGAAAAATCATAAAAAAAAGAACTGCAATACTTCAGTGAATGGATATTTTTCCCCACCCCTACTCACACAGATCCCTGTAATCACTGTCATGGTCTTATAATATTCCTGCAGGGATTTAAAAATGTCCCTGTGGTTTGAAAATGACTTCAGAGCAGTTTACGGCATCTCTCTGACCTCCTATATTCTCATCACAGTGACTTACAGTTTTGTACGTATATATTTGTACAGTGTCCTTAATAAAAAAATGTATTGTAGGCTTACTAAACTTTACTTGAATTTGTGTGTTTGTAAGTGGGGCCACCAGATCCTATGAGTCCATTAGTCCACTTTCTGTATGACTGAGGACTGATTTTATTTCTCTGTGCTCTCTCTCTTGTCCATCCAGCACTTCACACTGATAATCGAGAGCATTAATGTCCAATTCACCTCTGAACCCTGATCTCTCTCTCTCTTTCTCTCTCTCTCTCTCTCTCTCTCTCTCTCTCTCTACAAAGGGCCCAGGCTGTGCTGCTGGTCCGGCCTGCTGACCTCAGAGCCTTAAAAGCGCCATTACTCACTGTTTCTGTGCTGCAGATGAAGATTTATGACGCTTATGAATAATCCACCTCTCACTGGAAAAATGAAGCATGATCAAGGCCTCATGAATGGATGAACCGAAACTGAGGAATTAATGAATTTCTATTTTCTGAGCCCTGAAGAGAAGACCAGGACAAAACTGACATAGTTTATTATAATATCCTCTAAGTTTATAGAGACCATATCATACCTTTTCTATGTTACTTTCTTTTTTATTTCTATGGTGACTTCTAGTTTTGATGTGATATAGTATTTCTAAACTGAATAATAGGATTACTACAGTTTTAGCTTTTAGTAGTGGAAGAAAGAACTGGATTTAACATTTAATTTAAGACACATACACACTAAAGGGCCTTTTTTGTGACGATTCCTCAGCACTCAAACAAATCAAAAGTGACTTTGTGAATAATGTCAATCTGGATCAGACTGTATCCTCATCCTGACTAATATCCTCAAGAAAAAAAAAAGTTGAAATAGCTTATTTTGCGATTAAATAATCTGTTTCACCTCAGTTTACTATCAGACAACTGCCAAGTCAAAAATCACGATTAAAATGAGAGATTTAAAGGCCAGCTTGTTTTCTAAAATGTGTAAAAAAAAAAAAAAAAAAAAAAAAAAAGACCATCTTGGTGCCAGGAAAACAGTGTCATGTAGATTTATCCAGCCCTCCTCCATCCCCCCATTTAATAGAAAGCATCATTTTTCAACTTTCTCGACTTACCCTTGAGGAAATTTGATGGAGGTGAAACGACGAGAGCGATTTTACGCCATGTCGGCTCCAGAGTCCGTGTGTTTCTTGTTATTCCTGCGAAGCGAAAAAAAAATCCTAGCTTATGAGTAAAAACGATGAATTTCTCTCTTTCCCACAAGTTTTCATTTCAGCTCTCAGGGCAGAAAGTTAGGAGACGCTTGCCCTCGGTGGGCGTGGCTCCGCCTCGGCTCGTCCAATCACACGCTTAGTGGGCGCGGCTATGCAAATCAACAACGCTTCAAAAAGCCTAAAGTCCATTTTTGATTGACGTACAGGTTTAGCCAATGAGAAGCCGGAGCGCCTATTCATTGTCAAAAACAGACCAATCATTTTAACTTCACGGGGCGGGATTTTAAACGCTCAGGAAATGACGTTTCACACGTGCAACATGGAGCGTAGCCGCTGCGCCAAGTTAGCGAGTACAAAACCAGAAGTAGAATAAATTACCTTCACAATAAAATTACTATAAACTACAAATCCCACAAGTGAGGCGTGAAAGACACCAAATCCACTACTAACCTACTTATAAAAATTAAAATATATTTTGAAGTGCCAAATTATGTTGTTAAATAAACGTAAATGATATTATATTGTATTGTTTTGTGTGTGTCGTTTCGAAAGTGTTTTACTTTGTAAGGCGCCTACCGGAAGTCGTTATTTTCACGGTGCTAACTTGACGCTGGTCAGTGCCGCTAACAGCTGAGGTAGAACTTCACGTTTTGTGACTGTGAATGCTGCTCATATTTAATTTTACACTTTTATAAAGTCGCTTGACTCTTGGTGAGTGTTTCATGGGCGTCGCTTTGTTTCCAGTGTTTTTCTGACGGTGTAGTTTTCTGTGCAGCGGTGGCCAGAGGAGTTAGCAGAGGTAGCTAGCCCAAAGCTAACAGCAGTGAGGGCAGAGAAAGTTAAAACAGCTGATAATAAACAGTGTGTGCGTCTTGGTTGGTGGGTGATATACACATAGAGGAATAAAAAAAAAAGAGTGCGATAATTTGCTATCACAGTTTTGTCATTTAACTAGTGCTTTTCCAGAGCGACTTGCAGTGAGGGAGGATGTTTACTGTCTTGCTCATGGGCCTCTGGGGGGGATTGAACCTGCAACCTCCTGCACCCTGCAGATCCCCAGTGTCATGTGCAGACTGAGATTTCGAAATTGGCATGTTGCTCATTGCTCTGGGAGTACTCCCTCTGATAAACATGCGTGCAAACGTCATTTAATTAATTTAATTTAATTTGATTTTTTTTTTTTTTTTTTTTTTTTTTTTTTTTACTCTTGACTTAGCCATGGCATTTGATTGGAAACTGGATTGAATTTTCTGTGTTCGTCACACAGGGTTGAGTCATGGTGGTGAAAAAGAAGACAGCCAAAGTGGAAGCTGTGGTGTTGGACCAGGACAAACTGGACAGGCTGATAGGTGATGTGACTGGGCTGTGGTTGGGATGAGTTTTCAGGGTACAGAAAGGGCATAGCATGGTGCACATTTGTAATTTCTTGTGTGTTTTTTGGAGTGAGTGTATTAATCCTCTGTTGTGTGTATTTACTGTACTGAGCTACTGGATTTCCTCTGGGATCAATGAAGCATCTGTTTATCTACGTAGTTTGTCCTCTGCCATCACCATTTGTGGGTTACTGCATCATTCTCCTGAAGTCTGAATCAAGCCTCTGCATGAATACTCAACTTGGATTATAGCACGTTTTGTGATTGGACATTGACTGTGTGTGTGTGTGTGTGTGTGTGTGTGTGTGTGTGTGTGTGTGTGTTTAGCATCCCTGTCTGTGGATGGAGGACAAGACGGAGTCAGGCAGCTTGCCCAAACCTTACTGGCCTGTTTGGAGCTCGCAGAGCCGGTGCAGCAGATCCAGCTGGTTAAGAAGGTTGGTGTGGATGAACTGATCATTTGGAGGCATGAAAAATATGACCTCCTTGTATAGATTCCCGAAATCTAGATTTTAATGAGAAATGTGAGGGGGAATCATAAATCATCTCCGTTTTTCCAATGTAATAGCAGTGTGTTGACTTTATGGATTTAAAACTTCATCAAAATACCATTTTTCATTAATAATGTCTGTGTCCAGTATTTATTTGACTGACTGTGATATGCTGTTATCATACAGCAGACTGTGTGATCAGTGGTTCAACATATCAAAAGCAGCATCATATAGGATTTGTGCAGCAGCTCAGTATTTATGGTCTCTTTTAAAAGCTGCAATAATTGAAATCACTAAAAGAAGGACTGTTTAGACTCGACTGTTAAAAATGTGAAATAACCATGTAATTTACTGTACTAGAGACTCACGGAGAAAACATACATAGTGTCGCAGTTTTGTATGTGGCAATATTGTATGGATACATAGAGGCCAAGTATTGATATTGTATCAGTCAATGAGTCAAGTATCAATGCAACATTTACAACATGTTTTTATGACAGAGCTGGTCAGTTTGTCCCATTTTGCTGCAGTACAAGTGACATAATGAAAACTTAATCTTATTAGATAAAGCAAATGTTGACAGTTTTCCTTTGGGGACATAATTTGCAGTTGAAAAAAGGTAATAAATCCTAATATATCCTAATTTATTTTATCACAACACTCAGGATATTGCAGAATTTTTAAAATCGCAGTGTTGTCATATCGTGACTTAAGTATCGTGTCAATATCCTCTGGTGATGCCAACTAGTGACACAGACTGACTAGCAGAACCTTGTAGACTCAACCATTAAATTTGTTAAGTTTGATCATTGTCATTTTAATTGGAATAAATTGGTTTACTGTGTGTTTTTGTCCGTGTGTTATCAGGCAGGGTCCCAGCTGGAGGCTCTGGGTGAGGAGCAGCAGCAGCAGCATGGGTCTCTTCTCCAGGCCTGTTTACACACCTTGGCTCTGGTCTACACTTCCCTACAAGCCAAGAACCCGCTGCGCAGGGCCAGCGCCAGGTACTCCGCTCCATCTCCTCCAGTCGAGATCCCAGTTTTGGAGCTAAATCACACGGAAACACACCGAACATCCAGGGAACTTGCACAGTAGCTCGGTAGTCGTGCTGCTGGTCCCCTCTCATTGATTAATTCTTTCCATTTTCATTTGTAAACGTCACCATCTCGAACATCAGGGCAGGATAAGGAAACTACAACATAGATGTTTACATTTGGCTCTAAAAATATAATTCTGGATGGTTTGGGAATCTGCAAGAATGTACTTTTTTAGTGTATTATTTATTGTTTCTATTAACTTGGCTATGTCTGCAGTATATTCTTAGTTTCCCTGATGAATTATGTGTCTTTGTCTGTCTGGCTCTCTCCCCAGTGCCTTGAGTTCAGTGCCCGTCTGGCTGCAGCAGCAGACTGTAGACTGTCTGTCTGCCTGTCTGTCTGACCTTCTGTCTGGCCCGGCCTCAGACCGGTATCCAGATATCACAGACTCCATCGCTGCCTGTCTGGATGGCTTCCCTCTGGGTGGGTGAGCCATTCATCGTTTTTTGCCTGGTGATGATTTATGCTGCTTTTTTGTCGAGATATCAAGAGAAACCTATATTCTATATTCTGTTTTCTCCAGGTGAGAGATGTATTCACAAACTGCTGCCAGAAGGTTAGTGTCTTTACTTTATCTTGACCAGCGTTCAGTGATCAGTATCTAATTTTTTACGAAGAGATTCCCCCTCCTCAACCGTATTTGTTCTCTTTTCCTCTGTGTAGTCTTGCAGTTTCTTCAGAAGGCCTTGAGTGAATACATCCAGCAGAACAGGTACAGATGCATCTATCCCCTTTTACTCCAAAGATTTACTCCAAAGATTTTTATTGTCGTACTTTAAACAACCTGAGTCATGTAACAAGGGCTTGGGAAAAGCATTAAAATACTTGTGGTCATGCATCACCTGTTGCCTTTTCCACCTGGCGTTAACACGTCTCCTATCTGGACTGGGGCTAGATTTCGCCTTATTACATGCTTCTAACATGGCATTTAAACAAGTTTCCAGTGTTTTTCCAGTAGTTTCCAGGATAAACTATGGGGTTAAAATTTCATCTTTCAGGTCAAAACACAAATTCTTATGTACATTGTGCTCTCTGGTAATATTAGTCCATAGTTTACAATTAATAAAACACTTTTGTCTGGCTTATTTCTGATTAAGACAGTCCATTTTTGACCAGTCAGGTGCTCTCTGAGGTGTCCTCCTTCTGTTGGATTTCTGTCTGATTCCTCACAAGTTTTCTTTTTGACTGCATAGTTGCCGCTTATTAGCTGGAGATGCACTGAATTCACACTTTGTTGTTAATGTGACCAGATTCACTCTGAGCATCTACAGAGGCAGATTAAAAGGATCAGATTTGAAGATCTTCAGTGCACTTATTCCTGCATTTTATGCATTTTTGTTTTACATTATTACAGTCCAATCACAAAAGTGTTTTGTTGCTACCAGGTGCAAGGTGCAAAATTAATCAACATTTTGAGAGCCTCTTGTTTCCTTAATTTAATGTATTTTGGGGGCCGGTCTTAACATGGAGAGGTGACGTTCAAAAGTGTAGATCAAAGGGTGATCGGTTAGGAAGAGAGAGGCAGTTTTATTTTATGGGAGGCACATAAAATATCATGAATGTGATGAAAAATTTTATGTTTTTATTTGTTGAAATTTTTGTTCATGCATACTGGTTCAGTATGTCATCACCGTTGAAGGTCCAATGTTTTCAATGTAATAGAAGTTACAAGTTAAGTTTTGATATAAATATACAAAAAAAGCAAAACTGAGTAAATTCTTAAATTCTTTGTCATTTATTGTTACAAGTTGAAAAGTCGTTGTACATGTCATTGTGAGGTTGTGACTTAAATGTGGTGTCTTGCTGTTTGGTGTGTCTCTGTCGCCCCCTGCTGTCCGTGCAGCGGTCTCGTCGGCCGTCACGTTGCCCAGGCCCAGCTGATGCAGTCCTGTCTGGCTGCAGTGAAGACCTCCATGCTGGTGGTCCAGAGGTCCCAAGAGGGCATCAGCGCCGCCCTGCAGGCTGAGCAGGACCGCTGCAGCCTGCGGAGCACGCTCAGCGGCCTTCTGGACTGCTACGTACACATCCTCACTGACGGTGAGCAACAGCCAGAGAGGGATAAAAACACCATCTGTATGGGCGGAGGGCCAGCTGATGGGAGTCAGTGTAGAAAACTTTGGTTACAAAATGCTTCACAAACAAGGGACTGAATAAAAGCAAACTGAAGCAATCAAATACACAATCATAGTAAACCAATAAGTAAAATAATAAATTAAACAGTTAAAGAATGAAAACTAAAAAAATTAATACATATGATAATAAATAACTTCCATAAAACATGTGAAAGTTTCATGGAAATAAGTAGGCAGTTTATATTTAATAGTTAATGTCATTTATGAGCATTAATATTTGAAGACAATGTGAAATCAAATAACATAGATAAAATTGAAATTTTTTTGCAGTGCAGAATTATTAGGAGCTCTGGAGGAGTGTGCAGCCACATCTTTTTGGTAATTTAATGGATTATCAGATCTTTAAAGTAGTCTTAATGTTATATAAATAAGAAGAAGATGCATCAGTTTTGATTTTGCAGTTTATATCTGGCATCCACACACCCACATGCACACTCAGACTCGCAGCCTGCTTTTATTGTCGCTATAAGGAGGAATGTAATTGATATAATCAGGGAGGCATCATCAAGTCTTACAGTCTTTAATAAACACTTTAGCCAGTCAAGCTGCTGGCATTCATATTTGCAGCAGGAAAATACTCATCCATTGATACCATAAATGGTGTAATAATCTTGTAGTGTGCAGCTGGGGATGGCATGACACTTGAGCTTTAAAAAAACAGAGAAATCGCCCAAAGTAACCGTCTCTCCCTTCTCTCTTATCGTCTTTCTCTCCCTGCTTCCAGAGGAGTTCATCCAGTCGGTCCAGAGCACAGCAGGCATGGCGGTGGTCTTGTTGATCCGGTCTGTCATGGGCTCAGGAGATGAGGTCGCCGCTGTGGTGAGTTTAACAGTAAAAACACACGCTGCATTCTTATTGACCCTCTGTGCATGTTTTGATCAGGCTCTTAAAGAATGAAGATTGTATATTTTCCTCAAAGAATACAAATGTAAACTCAGGTTTAGTGTAAGGAGCAAGACTGATGCTCTCTTTTTAAGTTTCCTTATGTACTCCAGCAGTTTGGCCTAAAATGTTCTATCAATTACTTACAAAATCTGTAGCCACCTTGTTTGAAGATACATGACCACTTTCTTCTTTATATGTGTGTGTGTGTGTGTGTGTGTGTGTGTCAGGTGTGTGGCCTGTTGCAGGGCTCCCAGCAGGGTTTGGACTCCGCCCCTCGGTGGTTGCAGCAGAGCTGTAGGGGTTTATCTGCCGTGGTTCGTCCGCAGGGCGTGTCTTTGTATCTGTGTCACGGTGCTCTGGCGATGCTGAGCTGGAAGGGCGCCCTCCCCGGGCCACAGTGGGAACAGCTGCTGCTGCTCGTCCCACACACCCTGCTGGAGCTGGACAGCAGGTAGGGCCACACAGGGGATCCCAGTCACCAGCAACCCCTGCGATTTCTTAATTATGTTGCTTTTGGCAAAGAGAAGGGTGATTCTGATGGCTTCCTGTTTCTAAACACAGTTTTCAGGTGCTGCTCAGAGTTCTCAGCCTATAAATCGAGCTCTCAAATAAACACACACACACACACACACACACACACACATGCACACGCACACGCATGCACATACGCATGCACACAGTGGATATGGGGTTAGATTGTAACTATTTCTGAAAAAAAGGTGTAGGTGATATTTCTTTCTGTCTGTCTGCAGTATAAAGGAGTCCAGCACAGCCATGGTGGTAGCTCGGGTGCTGACTCTGTGGAGCGGCGCTGCCCTGGACTGCCTGCAGGGGAAGCCGCAGCCCTGCCCCCCCGGCCTCCAGCAGTCCCTCTGTGGTGGTGCGGAGCTGCAGCAACGCCTCCTGGAGCACATCTACTCCCACTGGGAGCACCCGCTGGACGGCGTCCGCCACCAGACGCGCACATTATTCCGTAACCTGCTCCTCCTGCATCAGCACGCCAACCCGAGTGCCTGCGACCCCGCCGAGGACCCCTACATCACACAGCTCACCCACAACCTGCTGGGACTGGAGTGGCACATGAGGGGGAAGTACGGCTCCCTGGGGTGTCTCGTGGAGCTCCTTGGGGCGGAGTACCTGCTTGGCATCCAGCCCCAGCTGCCCTCACGTCTCCTGGGCTTGATGGGGGACCAGACTTTGGCTCCGTATGCCAGCGACCTCCTGGAGAGGCTGTTCGTCAGCCACAAGGCCCAGCTGGCCGGCGCAGCGGGCGAGGCGGCCGCAGACGACTGGATGGAGCGTTGGCACCAGACGTGGGTGACCCCCCTGCTGCAGGTGCTGTGCCGGGCACGGCTGGACCAGACCACCTACATCCTGGACTATTTCCTTCCCAAACTGCTGCGCTGCAACCCGTCCAGTCTGGCACACATGGTGCAGGCACTGCAGGACACACCTCCCTGCAGCGCAGGTACACACACACACACACACACACACACAGTCAGAGAATTGTGCTCTTCTCTGAAAATGTAAATGTCTCTGAACCTCAGAAAGCTCCCTGTTTTTCCGAGAAAGACGCGTGTCACAGCACACACCCCTTTTCCACAGCAGCCGACATTTTCCAACCTCTTTCACTTCAGAGTAAATAAAGGTGATGGCAGTTTGAATAAAATGTAGGGCTGCAACTATAAATTATTTTCATTGTTGATTAATGTATTGATTGTTTTTGTGATTGATCATTTAGTATCTAGTGTGTCAAAAATAATGACAAGTATTCATGCAAAGTAATAAGTGACAAAAGTAATGTCTCCATTGCTTCCCTTGTCTGACCAGCAGCCAAAAGTGTAATGATATAAACAGAGAAAATTAAGCAAATGTCAGCATCACAGTGAAGCAGTAACATGCAGATATTGTGAATTTTTACTTGAAAAATGACTACAGCAAATAACTGTCATTTTCATCAGTCAACCTACTGACTAATTGACTGACTGTCTCAGCAGTGAAAAAGTGGGATTGTGGGAACACAGTTATATGTGTTTCTGTGCTGTTAGGTCCTCCGGGCAGCAGGGGCGCTCTGGGGGCTCTGATGACGTGCCTGCGGGCAGCGAGGGCGCAGGGCGTCGCCCCGTCCCCAGAGGAGGGCTTGTGGGGCGGCCTGGTGCCCCTCTCTCTGCTCCGTCAAGCTCTGGTGCACAAACATGATCAGGTGAGCACAGGGTGTGTGAACAGGTGTGTTTCCCTCAGAGTGTCTGGCTTTTAATGTAAATATGTTTTTTAAAATTTATTTGTTCATGCATTTATTTATTTATTGTGGTCGGTTTGACCCCTTGATCTATCTTTCATATTTTGGATTTTATTCTTTTTTACATATTTATCATTAATCACTTTATTCTCTTTTATACCTCTCCTTTTTTGGTGTTTTATTATTTTATCCAACCTTTTCTTTACTTTTATGTTTTATGCTTTGCTATTTTAAGTTTTTGTCCATTTCATCTTTTCTTTGTTTCCTCATTTCAAATTGTTAGGATTTATTATTGTATTTCCCCTGCTCCTGTTTTATTGAGTGATTTATTACAAGTTCCTCTGATGTTTTATTCTGTTTTTATTTTATGAAGCCCTGCACAGAAGTGCTGTACAGAAAGTCTGACTCATCGATACAGTCTTACTGAATATTCTAACACTTGTATTTTTTATTAATTTAGTGCAACGTGTGTTTCTCCTCTCGCATGTGTGTGTAATCGTCGTTTACCGTCCCAGGTGAGGATGGACGCTCTGGGTTTGGTGTGTGAGAGCCACCGCAGCACCGAGGTTCTGACCTCACAGGAAATGGACCTGATCCGCCACTTCCTGCCCGCGAATCTGAACAGCCAATCACCAGGCGTCCGTCAGCAGACTGTCAGCCTGCTGAAGAAGGTCAGCAGTTGTTTGGACGTGCATTCCATCTTGTATTGTCAGCACAAATGAAGAGTTTAGCTCCACGACGAGACATCTGCCATCGGAAAAAGACGGACATCAAATTTCTGTAAATGATTGCTGATGTGAAGGAAAATGTCAGCTATGAAAAATGTTGAACTTGTTAGATATTCCAAGACTTTTAGGCTTTAGTCTGACTGAAAAATACCAAAATACCAAAATAGATATTTGGTATTTTGGATGGAAGTTGTTTATTTGTTCTCGTAGGAAGGCTCTGGGGAAAAAGCATGTTATTGTTGTCAGTCCAGTTACTTTTCAGGTTAAATAACTTTCTTTAAAGTAAAGGTTTGGAAGTCAGGGTTTGTTTTTCCTCTCTCTTCATTATTGTACTCGTAATTAAAGAGGAATAGAGCAGATATTTATTTACTTAATGACATTGAATGAGTTCTGGAGTCTAGTTGCTGAGGGGTCACATAACGGTGCCTCTGACGGGAAGGGAAATTCAGGCAGGGAAACTGTGAATGTGACTCTGAATAACAGCATGCATGCAAACCCCTTCCCTCGAGTAAATAAAGGTTAATGTAATTTCCTGTGAATCCTCTTCCATGCAGTTGCTGTGCAGAGTGAAGGACAGCAGTCAGCTGCTTCAGAAGAGACTGAGCCAGGAGAGAGACCAGGAGCAGAGAGACCGAGACCAACACACACTAGAGGCATACAAGGTATCACACACACACACACACACACACAAACATGTGAAGAAAATCAATGCTGGGGTTCACTGGAGAATAATCAACAGGAGTCTAATGACCTCCTTGATTGTTTTTATTTTTTTTTTTCAAAAGCTCAAGTCTTCAAAAAACTAAGGGCTAATTGCTTTTGTGCATGTGTGTGTGTGTGTGTGTGTGCGCGTGTGCGTGTGTGCGATCCAGGAGTTCCTGCGCTGGCTGTGTGAAAGGCTGCTGGAGGTTTTGCCTCCTGGTGCTTCCTTCTCCACCTGCCTGATGTCGCTGCACCTCCTGGGGCTGCTGGGCCAGCTCTTCTCCTTCAGCACCGGTACAGACGCCGCTCAGCCTCATAACACGATCAGCGGGCGCTCTTTCCATTACTTAAAGGAATATTTCACTCAAAAACGATATAATGTTGTATCATCATCACCACGTGTTCCCTTGAATACCCGCCAAATGGATGTTTCATTTACAAAACTGTAGCTTCTTCTTATACAGAGTTGATCGGCCACTTCAGGCTAAACTGGTAGTAAAACTGTGGCTGTGCTAATTAAACGGTAGCAGGCAGCCACAGTTTAATACAGGCATAGGAAACCCTACATTGGCTTTGCTAGAAGGTAAAAAAAATGCATAGTGTTGTCATTACAAAGTGCAAATAATATGCTTCCCATGAATAGTTTGTGAAATTTTAAAGGGCTCTCTTATTACATTACATATTATTATCCCATTTATCAACCCCCCAAAGAGCTTTAAGTTGCTGAACATGATATGAACTTCATTACACAACTGACACAAAATAAAAACTCTGTACTTCCATTACAAATAAATAAATTATAATAATAATAGCTATATATCTTGTTGCTCTCTGCCCTTTCCCTCTCTTTCTTCACCTTGATCCCTCTCTTTTCCTCAGGCCCGGATGTTTTTGCCCTGGGCGAGGTCGTGACCTCTGCTCATGCCCAGAATGTCCTTTACTGCATCGCCAGCAACTTCCTGGAAGTCAAGCAGCTGGCGTCCACTTTGCTGCGACGGCTGCCTCCCTCTGCAGTGGGTCTGCAGGTTAGTCTGAGCACCAGAACCAGCCGATAACCGGACGGTCAAACCCTTGTAACGTTCTCACTGCGTTGCAGCACTTGGAAGTTCTGGATGTCCTGCTTTGTTTCAGGAATTTTAGGTTGTTTTTGAACCTCTGCTTTGTTTCATTTGGTCTGAATCAGAGGCTGAGTTGATACTACCTCATGTAGTGTGGTTATACATGATTTTTAAGCGAACCATAATTTATCAAGAAAAGCCACAAGGGAACCGTTGTTTCCTTCGTTTCAGCTGGAAAATGAGAACATGCTTGGACCAAACCAGTGTACAGAGCTTCCTGTAGTTCTGTCAGGTTACTGATTGATCATTTCTCACTCTGAATGAAGCACCACTGGGTTGTGTATGGAAACTCACTTTTGTTTAATTTGGTTTGATCAACATTCAGTGTTCCTGTGTTTATCTCTTATGCCAAAATGGATAAAACTATACAAATCACTGCTGTAAAAAAACAGTTTACAGCAGTAATATATAAATCATGTTGTCATCTGTAATTGATGATCATTAACACAAGACACTGTCATCAAGTCGTGGTAATAGCTTAATGCTTCTTTTCTAAATGTTGGCTATATATTTGAAACAAACACAGTGTTTGTCTGTAATCTCTTAAAAACAGAAACATACATTTTATACAAGTTTAGCTCATTTCAGAAGACTGATTTGGTGTCTCTTGGATCAACATTTTTCTGCTTTTCTACAGTTTGGCCCAACATTGCAAAATGAAAATTGCCTTGGCTTGTGGTGTTATAAATCCACAGCCCTGTGTGGATCCATTCCTCAATCTAGGGTTCAGTTCACAGTGTTAGTTAATGATAATGACAGTGGAGTGTGGAGCCCAGAGTAGGTCTCTATGAGTCGTTCATTTCTACATGTGCTTGCGACACGTCTCTGTGAGCTGATGCAGTAATCTGTGTGTGGCCTCGCCTGGGTTTTGTGCCGCCAGGAGCCGGACAGGATGCGGTGCGTCCTGCGTGCCGCTCTGGACCTCAGCACCAGCACCAAGCCCTTCGACAGCGTCACAGCGGCTCACCTCCTCAACCTGCTGCTCCACCAGCCGGACCTGCCTCACGCTCTGCTGCTCTGTGCCCAGGAGCAGGGCCTCGCCTTCCAGCCTCTCCCCCCACCAGACGCCCCCGCCGCCGAGGCCCTCGTCCTGGAGGTCAACACCCTGGCTGGTAAGATTCAGATGGGACGCAGAGAAATATGAGAAACCTGACACATTTAGGTTGCACCAGAGCGACCAATAAAATGAGATTAAACTTGTGGGGCAGAGCTGCAGCTAATCAGTGTTTTTATTGTTAAGTAATCCGTTGATTTATCAATTAATTGATCATTTTGTCCAAAAAGTGTCAAAAATAATTACACATGCTCATGGGAAGGAAGCAGAGTCCAAAGTAATCGCTGCCTTCAGCTGACCAGCTGCCGAAACGCAAAGTATTAATTTTGTATAATTTGTATAATTTTGTGGTATGAACAGAGTAAAGTAAACAGGGTAAATCATTAATCATTTATTAAATTTATAATCATTTTAACATTATGCTGTTTCACCGCTGTGGAAAAATTAAGCCATTCCAGCAACAAATAGAAATGTACTGCAAGGAAAAAAAAAATCTGGATTGTAAGTAACATTAGGGCCAATCTGGGGATGACATATAAAAAAGTATAACACAATAAGTAGAATGAAAACTATAAATGCATTTATGACTTACATTATGTATGTGGGTTGTGCTAAATAATGACATCAGAACATAATGAGGCAACGGGATTTAAAAATCTGAAGAAAAAAATCAAATAAGTGAAAAAGAAAAACTATCACATTTAACAATTTAGAATATGATGACGAATAATATGAATTAACTTTATACACACAGGAATTTTAGGACATTTCAAAGTAATAATCTGATGTTTTTTTTCTTTCCAGTGATTCGGTTCTTGCTGCAGTGTTTGCAGTCGGAGGTGCTGAAGGCCGAGTCGTCTCTCCTGCAGGCGGCTGCCTCCTGTCCGCTCTACGGCAGAGCGCACTGCATCACCGCCGTCCTGCAGCACCTCGACACCGGGTTAGCACAACACTCACAGCACACACGTACACACATCTGCGTACGAGTGTGTGTGTGTGTTGTGGCCATTCCACCTCCCTCAGGCCTGTTTTCACCAGCGAGACCCGAGGAAGCGTGAAGGAGAGAAAGTTGTGGTGTGACTGAGTGTCAGTCCAGGCCTCTGCTCCTCGTATGTCTCTTAATTAATCCCGGCTAATATGATGTCATCTGGTTCAAATTATCTCGCTAATTCCTCTCCAGCTCACTCTGCTCCACGAGTGCAAGTGGCTGATTGATTTGTCAAACTTGGACGCGTTTGTCTTGGATAACTCGGCGCTCCCGTTTTGAAATCAGGGGAACACGAGCAGAGCGTGCTTTCCATGATCAGCAGTCATACGATTGGCTGGCGGGAGACCATGGCTGAATGACATGACGTTTTTTTTTTTTTTTTTTTTTTTTTTTTTTAAACTGTGGCAGAGCGAGAGTAAAGCTCATGAAAATGAAAATAGAAGTGGATTTGGATTTAATCACTGTCACCTGAGAGGTTCACTGGGAAGCTAAGGGTTCAGTTGCTTCATCAGAAATTTCAGAACACCTTGTTCCCGTCCATCCTGACTTTTAAAAAAAAAAATTAGGCGATGTAGAGACTTTATATTCGGGCTGCGTTGGACTCACAGTTTCCGTGTGTGTGCCCCCACCCGCTCTGACGGTTTCCGTTTTAGCTGCTTTCTCCAAAGCGGTCCTCATGTTCCCTGTTCACCAGCTCAGTGGGCAGCGTCAGGTTTTCTTTGTTATTGTAGGTATGTCTTGATTTTCCACTCTGCCATCTAACATGTTTTCATGTTGTTTATGGGCAGAGAGGAACTGGTAGATGCAAAAATTAACTGGATTAATTATCCAGAGAATTGCAGAGGGCAGCACTGAAATCATATACTTTTCCATACCCTATTGCAGTATATTCCCAGTGCATTTTGAAGAGAATGTGTCTTGTATTATTGTTATAACACAGTGCCTACTAACTATCTTAACAAAAAAATCTGAATTGAATTGCATCTGAGTAGCTGTTAAAATATAGAAATGAAATATTTGTATATGCTAGCACTATTGATAGCACATAAATTACTTATTTTGTTTCCCACTTTTTCTATTTGATGACCCATTATGAGGCACTTTCCAAGGCCTTTTACTGTAGATATCTAGAGCTTTGGTGCTGGCCAGTATATTGATATTTTATCAATATCGTGTTATCAGACTGTGTATCATGTGGGACTTTGGACGTTGCGGTTAATGATGTGGCTTTTCCTGGTTTTACAGGATTCATTACAGTCCGGCGATGCCTTTTTCTGAACTTATTAAACTGTTTTGGCTGTTCTATTTTTTACCTCCACCTGCTTGGACATCATTAATGCCACTAATGGCGATGAAAAATCAAAAATCTCTTCTGTGTAAATATCTCATTAAAGCACCAGCAGTCATCCCTACAATATAATTTCAGTGTTATTATTGAGGTATTCAGTCAAAGATATCATGCTAGAGATTCCAGTGTATGGTGCTTGTAAATCTTAAATTTGTGTGTGTGTGTGTGTGTGTGTGTGTGTGTTTGCAGGAGTCTGAGTCAGACCGAGCAGTGGAGGCGTTTGGTGTCCGATCTGATCGCCGTGTGCTACAGGATGTCTGATGTGGTTTCCCCCGTCGTGCAGAGCTCCTCCCCGGAGGGACTCATCCCCATGGACACCGACTCAGGTGGTCCGCCGTGTTTTGACACAGACACAGTGTGTGTGCGTGTGCGTGCGTGTGTGTTCATCTTTGATTTCCGCTGCACTACACGGCTGTGATTAGTAGGAAAACACCGAATCCCCATCAGATGTGATTTGTACGTCCAGAAAATTGTGAAATCCAGGGGAAAAAAATGAACCTCAGTGGGATTGTAATTTCTGGAATATCAAGGAATTTTGTGAGGTATATTCCACCTCGCAAAATTTGTCTTGTATTTTGGCTCCCAGCTGTCGAGCCGAAACGGATTGCAGTCACTTTCAAGTATGACACTAATGGAGATTAATGTTCGGTTGTGTGCTTTGCATTTCCCATCGCTCCGTTGTATTTATTACATTTCAGTGTGGCATGAGTTCTTCTCCATACATTTTTAAAGGAATACAGCAGAATTTATTTTCCAGCTTGTAGATTAATTCCATCGGATTTTGGCTCTCAGCTGCATTTCTCTGCGGCAAGCCCAGTTTTAGTGGAGAGCAAACTGTTTACTACAGAAAAACATTAACAAGCCAGCAATAAATAACATTTTACGGTCATGGAAGCTCTCCCACTTAGTCATGTTGTTTTTCTGGGCCACAGAGGGAACTGTAGATTATATCCCATGCCTCATTTCAGTGTTTGTCTGTGTTTTCGCTCGTGTGCTGGTGTGTAACTACGCAAGTTGTTCTGTATGTGTGTGTGTGTTTTCACAGACACATCAGCAGGCCTGCAGAGGATCCTGCAGGAGATCCAGCCCAGAGACACCAACGACTTCTTCAACAGCGCCAGAGAGCTGGAAACACACCCGGGAGATGATCACACACACTCAGAGACCACACACACACCTGCCCTGGACAGCACAGGTGGGATGGCGGTAGATGCACTGCACTGATTTCATCAAGCTGTCACAGGGGAAGATCAGAGATTATCAAAAAAAGTGGCACAGAGTTGCAAACTGAGTATATAAGCAATTAAGATTGCCTGTCTCATGGTAATTTGTGGCTTATTTTGCATAATCCATGCCTTAGCTGTATAAAAAATTTAAAAATCCATAACTAATCTACATCATTCTCATCTATTCTTTGTGATAGAATTGGATTTAATAGGTAAAACAATGAAGGATTATAGCTTTAACCTTGATGCACCTGGTCAATCAGTTTCATGGGAAGAGCAGGTGTGTAAAATGTTCTGCTGTGTGTGTGTTTGTGGGTGCAGTACTCCTCATGTCCTTTTGGGGGCAGTGTTTGACCTTCTCTCCCGTTTTTTTTTTTTTTTTTTTTTTTTTTGGAGTGGTTTGCACCTACACATTGCACACTTAACGTGTCACTTCCTCAGTCTCCCTTTACTGCTGCCCTCAACCTGCTGCTCTGTGATAAACAGATCGCTGGAAGCATTCAATGACTCTATGCAGTTTTATGTGTGTGTGCGTTTCGTGGTGCACGTGTGTGAGACCCTTTATGGAAAAACAGGAACATTGTGGTACTTTTTGTTTTCCAGTGATTACTGATTGTAACTTCAGAATGCCATATTGCATAATGTTATGTTATGACATGAATAAATTATTTTGGGTGAATTATTATTATTATTATTGATTGAAACAACAAAGTGCAACTTTATCTGACTTCTGCAAAGTTGAACCACCGTGACATCATTAGTTTTGTTAATGTATGTTTGTTTTTGTGTGTGTGTGTGTGTGTGTAGCCCTATATCATGCAGTTGTGTGTGTGATGTGAAATTCAAATTCTTTTTACTGTCTTTTACTTTTAACTGGTTTGTTTGAAAGAGCTTAACCGTGAAACAACACGCAGAAGTGTCGATTAAAAAGTGAGGTAGAACAAAGGTGTGTGTGCCACTGTGGGCATGTTTATGAGTGTATGTCATTGTGTGTGTGTGTGTGTGTGTGTGTTACAGGCGGCGAAGGCTACAGGGTGACGGCCCAGATGGTGCTGGTATGTTGCTGGCGGAGCATGAAGGAAGTGGCCATGCTGCTCGGACAGCTGTGTCAGAGCCTGCCTCTCCACTGCAAAGACGCCACCGCGCACACACACGCCGGGCTCATCACCGAGGAGCAGGTGAGCGCCGACAGACACACACACCTCCCTCAAAGTCCCCCGCATCTCGTGCCTCGGCTCCCTCGGCGTCCTCCCTACCTCGAAGCAGCTTATTAGCTTCATCCCCGCAACCGACACCTCCATCGTTTCTCTCCTGAAAATGTCTCAGTTTGATTTTGCCAAATATTCAAACTGAACATCCAGTGGAAAGTAGATTTAGACTCGTAATCTGGAACTGATCTGTATCAGCAGTTCTCTCTTCAAATTACTTCTGTCTTCACTCAAAACAACTTTAGGGAAGAGCAGACTGTTCCTTTTTTGTCTGGGAGTCAGTGATACTCTCTTGTTCAGACTAAAATCTGAGGCTTATTTTTTATTTTAAGCAAAACAGTGTCAGGTGTAAACTACAGACTTAAAGGGCTTCACAGTAGAAAAAAAATCACCTAGTTTTGCAGCTTATCCCATTCAGCACATGCATATGCTAATATTAGAATTTTAGTTTTCCTGTTGTGAAAATCTCCCGACATTTGGACTGTCAAGGCAAGTTTGATTATGACATTGATCAGTGTTGCACTGATCAGTGCCAGTGGGAAGCCGTAAATCCAGTTACAACGCAGCTCGCTCTGCTCTGCACAGCTACGCATGACTGTGTTACTCTGCTGGGTCTCGGTGGAGAGTTTTAGTATCACATGGCTTTCTACATGCTGTTTCAGGGACTCTTCCACCTGAAAACGATGAATTTTAATATTTTAGGAATATGAAAATAGCCGAATTTAAAGATATCATGTGTTGGGAAAGTATATCAGCCATTAAGAGAAGTATAAGGCTTCAAAACAGTCAAACCCTAGAAATAAAGTGTAGTGTTCATGTTTTCATTTACGTGTTACATTTCAGACTGACTTAGAGCAAGTGCAGGAGGATGCTTCAGCTCCAAGATTACAAAAAATCAAGAAGTAGTCAATCATAAGAGCTAAGAGAGAGCAGCAGAGAGCAGATTTTTTTTTGGTTTCCATGTGAGCAAACTCTCACTGTAGATGCGAGATGTTTACATCCACCGACACCAGAGGCTCATGGTAAGCCCAGCATGTCCCTTGTGTGTAAAAAGCTGTCATTCTTTTCATAGTGTGTGTGTGTGTGAGTACGTACAGCAGTGGAGAGTGGTATGTGTGTGTGTGTGTGTGTGTGTGTGTGTGTGTGTGTGTGAGTGACGCCACGCTGGGAGGCTCTTCAATTAGCATCCGCCCTCGTTAGCGCCGCGCTTTCATTTGAGGCCCGACCCTGCTGGTTTAACGGCCATGACGCCCCTCCCTTTCCACTGCATTCTTTCCAAATCACTTCCACCACCAGCAGGAAAACACTGAGCACTGCAAACAACACACACACACACACACACACCGACTGACACACAGACAGACAGACACTCGCACACACACACACACAGGAATAGTTGTCTGAGTGGTTCAGCATGTTACCATCCATAATAACAAGGGTACCAGACATAGGCTATGTTTGACTGTGTAGGGGGTAAAGGGTGTGTGTGTGTGTGTGTGTGTGTGTGTGTGTTTGTGTTTACCCGTCGACCCTATATTTACACCCCTGAGAGAGGAAGTGTCTACAGAGAAAGTAAGAAGTGTCATAACATGCGCTGCGTGTGTGTGTGTGAGCGTGTTTGATGGAGTGCCGTCATTTTCAGCATCCTGGTGCGAATAATACCACCATCTTTACTGTTTTTTTTATTTATTTTTTAATCCCTTTTTGCAAAATATACCGTTCACTAACTCATCAGCAATAATGCAAGTCTCTTTTTACACAAACATCACAAACGTCTTAACTGTTTTACAAACCTTTGACAACACAGAGAGCAAATATTTTAAAATCAACATGAATAACTTTGTTATGGGCTAAAAGGAAATACATATTTAGGTTTTGTTCATGTGACGAGACACTTGCAAACCTTTTGTATAGGTTTTATATTGAAGATAACATTGCCAGGCTGCAGTTAGTCCTGTCAGAGTGATGCAGGTAATATCAGTTTATCATTAATAAGTAAGAATAATTTAAAATAGATTGTCTCAATAATGTGGCTTCAGAAAAAAAAGGGTCCTAATTATAATTGTTACAGATCTTATTTAGTCACCATAAAATGTGACGTTTCTTTGTACTTCATGTCCACTCGTAAACAAAATTTTTTATTTATTTATTTATTTTTTTTACATTACATTTAATACAATTGGTACAACAATCTAGAAACAGGGTATGAAGAATAATTCTTTTAGAAAAGAAAGCAGAAGAAGACACTTCACGTCCCATATGCTGTGAGACCTGGTGTCCTTTTTTCCCTCTTTATATTTTTCAGAACCTCAGATGCATCTGAATGTCTTCCTGAAACCTGCAGATACTTTGTGCTGAAGTGAAGGAGCCAAATCCTGTTTCCAGATTTAGTTCAGCTCAGTTTCCACTTATTGAAAATGGCTCTGCAGTGTGCGGGTGTAACGAGTCACTGATTAAAAACTTTACCAACTCAACAGCTTCAAACTGCTAAAAATAAAACTAGTAGAATGCGTTGCTCTGACTGAATCCATATGAAATGCCCTGAATTGAATGATTCTTTAAAGAAACTGACACAACATTATCCAACAAAATACTAAAACTGCAACTTTTTTTGTCATTAATATTTTTTTTAATTTTTAGCTAGTTCTTTTCAGATTTTTTTTTCTCCACATTTCACAACAAAAAGGTCTTTCATGTGTATTTAATGGATATAATCATTTAGACTGAAATGAATCATTGACCGGAATCGTGGCTTACAAACCTGAATCGAACCAATCAAAACGCTCGCTAATTAATAATGAATTGATCATAATGATGTTAAACCAAAGATTCACACCTCTACTGCAATGACTTTAAAACACTTTCTGGCAGTTTTCGGATCCGATCTGGCTCCCAGCAACCTGTAAAAATACTTTTTCACCAGGTTCTGTGATATTGATGTTTTCAATTCAATGATATATTAAGTGTTATTAGTATTATTCAGTATTTCCTTCAAACCACATGGACACGCTCAGATATTCGGCTTCCGCCTGTAAAGTCATCGAGTCAGAAAATGAGGTGGTATCAAACAGTTATGGCCTTTATTTTCATTTAAATTTTTTTCCCCTGCCGTTTGAGAAATGGCCTTGATGATGATGTCACTGCCACAGTGTTAAGAAGAGATGAGTGACGGTGATGTCATCGATGTCCCGCTGACCGCTGCGGTTAATTCGAGCGCCGGGACTCGTTACATAACAGAGAGCAGAAAGTCTGACCTCCTGTCCTCCGCTCGCTCTCTGCCTCGCTTTCCCGCATCCCTTTTTCTTTTTCATACGCTTGTCATCACTTTCCATGCATCCCTTGTGTGTGTGTGTGTGTGTGTGTGTGTGCATACTAGTGTTAACAATCTGTGCGGTGATTCCAATAGTTGAAGTGTTTGGAAAGTTGGGCCGGGTTTGGTCTGTGTGGACAAAGTCACTCTGCCCTACCACAGTGATGACATGCATGGGTAGATGTGTGTGTATATATGTGTGTATTGTGTGTGTGTGTGTGTGTGTGTGTGTGTCTGACCAAGACACATCTCCTCCTGAGCCTTGTGTGAGCTGTCCACCTCCCGCTGTCCCTCGCCAGCGTCCTGTGTTGCATCCCCGTCGGCCAGGCAACGCTGCCGATGTTTCTGTCACCGAGTGGCGCCATGGCAACAGCAGCAGCTGCTGACATGCAGCAATGGAGGTGGTTTTTACATTTTTTTTTTTTTTTTTTTTTTTTTTTTTTTCCTGTTGATGACCCCGAGTTAAGGAGATGAGAGTGAAGCAGTAGGAAATCAATCAGCTTGACTCTAATGGAGAGAGATGGATGGGGACGGGGTTGCACTGTGACATCTTTAGAGGGAACTATGAAGGGCTGTGTGTGTGTGTGTGTGTGTGTGTGTGTGTGTGTGTGTGTGAGAGAGTAAAGTACAGAGACCACCGAAGCAGCAGACTGTCCAGAGTTTGACAGCTCTTGTGTTTATTTAGCTGAGCAAAGCCTGGATTGAACCGAGTGCTTCTTACTCACAGGGGACGGATCATTTGTTTCGCCTGCACCCACACACACACACACACACACACACACACACACACATCGCTATTAACCAATTATGAAGACCACAATACCTCAAGTTGATTGTTCGCCGTCTTTGAGGTACAGGGAATCCATTCTGTAAAAGTATGATCAGTTTGTCAGCCAGCTTATCTTTTATTATTACAAATTATTGGGATTGAGATTAGATGACACTTCAGTAATTTAATAATCCCTGTGGGGAAATTGGGCCGTTGTAGCAGCATGTAATAGGATACAGCGAAAGAACAATTCAGTCAAGTATAAACAGAAAGAATGAAGAAATTAGTCAAAATGACAGCACATGAATGGAAAATATGAGAACATATTTGGTATGAAATCACATGCAGATGGGAAATAGACGCAGCAGATAATAAAGCAAATCATTTCGAAACAGCACATGTTTATAGTTCATTCGCGGTACAAAACGGTTCACATGTTCTGCAGCTCACCTTTGGCGATCTTCGTATTAGTCATACCCCCTCTCTGTGCCACTGGTAGTTATGATGGATAATAACCAGTTTCATAAACACAATCCGTCTCGGACAGACAGCGAGGGCAGCAGAGGTCTGAGGAAGCATCATCGTTTCCTGGCCTGCTGGGGTCCTCGTGCTAAACATTGGTTTAAAGGATGAGCTACTGTGCCGCATATTAGCTCTAGACTTCCTACATTGTTTTCACGGCTGCACGCAGTGTTTAGACATGGATCCCTAAACCCAAAAAGGCCAAACCCCCCCTCCCTGCATCATTTGTTAAAATAGCTGGTGCCTGGCTCTTCTCCCTACATGGACTTTCCCTAGTTCCTTGGACGGCTTCCTACTGGATTTAGCCAACTCTCAATTTAGCTAAAATTCATAGTTTGGAATAAAATTACAGTTAATGTGAAATACGCAGTTGGGTTGACATTTTTACCTGAAACCCCGCTGAGTTTCACAGTGTTGAGCTGGAGGGGGAAAGAAAACAAATTAGGATCGAGCACTAATAATGACAGCATTAACAATGACGTAGTTTTTATGGGCCGTGGCTCCTTATTGCCCTCCCTCAGCCAGAGTTGCATAATTCCCTTTTGGGACTGCAGCCATTAGACTGAACAGCACCAGCGAGTGTTATCAGCCTCCTCGCTCACCCTCAGCCGGCAGGGGAGAAGTCGGCTATTTGGGTCATCGTCACGGCCCAGAGCCATACATATAATTAGAGTTGGGAAACTTCTCTCTCCGCACATGGAAGTTTTTCTGGGAAACGGGCGCGTTTGCAAACAGGAAGTTGACATCTAAATAAAGTCCCCCCCCACCACCCGCTCCTCACTGCCCCACGCAGGAAGCCCGCTCGGCCCTTTAAACAGTTACACAAACGGGAACCTTCGGGAGGGAGGCTTTAAATAGGCGAAGCCGCGGCACGGCGCGGCCCAGCTCAGCACCGCAGCGGTCTGGGCCCGGCAGCCACGGCCCTCTAACAGTGACTGCCGCTGCCATTTTTACCCCGGTGAGGTCAGGCCTGTCCTGGGAGTCCACTCTGGCCACCGATGTGATAAGTCACGGGCTTGGTACCGCTGCGGTCGCCCCGGCCCATACTTTGGTGTTTTCGCTAGTCCACTTTAGGTCTGCAGGGTCAGTCGAGTTGATGGGACCGGTCATGTGGCCGGCAAAAGGGCTGCTTCGGCACTGCATTTTTACTCATTTATTTTCATTTTTGCAGCTACCCCCATGATGCTGTTTTTCATATTCATACTTTTCATTAATTTTCTGCCCAGTCTGAGCCTGTTCTGCTGCTGTTACGTTAAAGCACTTTGCAGACTTGCTGCGAACGATGCATTTTTGATTCATTCATTAACATATCATCGCGGGGTTGTAATTGCTGGTTGTGTTACGTTGAAATACTCCACGGTTAAGTCTGTCCCTACTTAATTCTGCTTTTTTTTTTTTTACTCTATCCCATCAACATTTCCTGCTGCAGCGACCAGCTTTCTCTCTGGGCTTTCTTAACAGGTCATCTTACGTGTTGTCTCTAGAAAAGGAGGAGAGAAAAGGGATTTGCAGAGGTTTCATAAGAAATAACAAGTGCTATCACAAATCATAGGTCAGTGTAAGAGTGAATGGCGTAATGCTGGTTCATGTGAGCGTCTGTTTCTTTCTGTGTTAGTTTAGATGTTGTGTCTAACCCAACATCCCCCGAGGGGCCTCTGGGTGTTTTTTTTTTTTTTTTTTCTTCTCACACACACACACACACACACACACACAGCTCTGGCACTGGGGCCCTGCCACCCCTCCCTGTGCCCTCCATGCCACCCCTGACTAAGCCGGGCCCGGCCTGCTCTGTGGTGGCGGTGATGCCACAGCCTTAATGACAGGGCACTGGATCTCTGCGTCCGCCTCGCCCTGCCGCCTCACCTGCAACACACTCACCAGTTTACACACTGCTGCAGTGTGTGTGTGTATGTGTATAGTTAGAATAATGTTACTAACACTATTACTAACTGGATGGTTTTACCGACAGTGGTCATTATGTGGATGTCTCAGCATCCTTATTTGAACACAGTTGTCACGCCACTGACATGCCGCTCTCACGCTTGACAAGCTCAGTGCCCGCTGGCTGAAATGCAGCGGTGTCTGTAAAACAATCGCCCTGCCAGTTTTAGAGCTTCATTTTCCTCACCGCATACAGAAAAGGTTATGCGGCGGGATCCGTTAACAGAGCTGGGTGGTTAACCAGTTTTATATCCCTCACTGCTGTGATTTGAGGCAGGGGTGCACTCGTTTATCGCCAGCGCCGATATTTATCAGTGTGTTTTTGACCAGGGCGCGAGACGAATATACAGCAAAGTTTTGGTCAAAGAGGTAAATACGTCATGCAACATTCACGTTTTCTACTCTAAGCGCTTGGAGAATTGCTTTTAATTGAAAATTTTGATCAGTAAAATACATGATTATTCCTTCCAGCGTCGCAGAGCTGCAGACGTGCCGTCCGTGTACCTTGGCCTTCGTGCTTCTTGGACTTCTCATGATGACAGTGCGCCGAAAAACTCCACAAAACTCCAGTGCTTTTGTGGTGCTGTAGAAAAATCCTGTTGTCCACATCCCCCAGCTAGAAAAACATAACGCCGCAAGAATCAGCCAGTAGATCCTGGACCTGTGTCTGTCTTTCTTCAGCCAGCCCCAGACTGGAGGTGCTGCTTTGTTTGGAAACGAAATATCTAAAAACATTACATTTAATTTACCCGTGAAAAGTTTGACCCTACTCACAGTGTTTTGTCATTTCCATCTAAGGGCTGAGGAAAATATGTTTTTGTTTTTTTGCACTTGACACCCTGTATCTTTTTTGATTTCATATTGTGAGATAACATTATTTTTGCTGGACCAGTGTCTAGTTTACAGTGCACGGTCAGCTACCCTTCACCCGTCTTCAGCTTGTTTTTGCATCACACACCTGCACCAAACACTTCATCTAAACACGACAGTTCTTCTGAACCTTGCAAATTTCAGGTGTTGCTCAAACTTCAAGTAATAGAACAATTATGTAAAGTAATTATGAAATGTAATCTTAGCTACATGCAAATTTGCTGCCTCCATTCTGCATGAAGCACGAGTTCAGACGGAGCCCTGCATAAGAGAAACTGGGTGCACCAGGTAGGTTGGTAACAGACGTCCCACAGCAAAGCTCAAAGTTGATTTCACTGTACCCCCACAGGCCAGGACGTGGTTTCCTTGATTGATTGATTGATTGATTGATTGATTGATTGATTTTTTTTAAAGTTGCACTGGCTAAGTCAACATATTAATCAAAAATGTGGTCCTGTTTTCTTAAGTTACAAGGTTATGTTACGGTGATGCCGTGAAGTTTTGATATTAAAAGGTGGAGTTTTAAAGTTTCACTCACTATAATCTCTCTCTCTCTCTCTCTCTCTCTCTCTCTCTCTCTCTCTCTCTCTCTCTCTCTCTCAGGTGGAGGGAGTCGGCCTGTACTTCCGTCAGCAGCTCCTGCAGTCTCGTCATCGCGGTGCCTTTGAACTGGCGTACGTGGGCTTTGTGCGCCTCACCGACATGTTGTGCAGGTGTGTGTGTGAGTGTGTGTGTGTGTGTGTGTGTGTGTGTGTGTGTGTGTGAGTGTGTGTGTGTGTGACAGTGTTCACATGAAGCTCAAAGGGCTGATCTGTACATCTGATTATAGCTCTCTAGGTCTGATACCACGACTGTGAATGTCACTGAGTAATGGACAGTATTATATATCACAACCTGTCGATTACGGCAAAGAGGTTTACCCTCTTTTAATTATTAAAATATCAACCTGAATATGTTGCATTATTATCTCATAATTTATTCCATTAACTAGTGTAATTATATTTCCAGCTCATTTAGAGGGCCGTCTCATTGCCTCTCATTACGTTACTGATCAGCTGCTGTAGGACCGACTTTTGGGCTTAAAGAAAGGCGACTGAGTGTCTGCTCATCGCTGTAATTGCTCAATAAAAAACAGACTTTCGGTCGCTGATCACACTGGAGTAAAATCCTAGAAGCATTTTCGGTGAGTGATGGTCCCGGTGTTGCTGTGGGACATCGGCGGGGTGTCCAGCTGTGACGGCTGTCTCCAGTTTTACATTTCAAAGTGACTCATGCACCTCAGCTGCAGACTGAACAGCACTGGACTGATGCTGACCCCGGGCCCGTCGGGGACAGCGTTAAACTCGCAGCGTCACCTTTGCTCTATTTGGAAATAACCCCCCCCCCGAAAACCTGTAATCATTTCATAATTCTCCTCTGGGTCGACGCTTTTCTTCCGCGGCGCGTTGCGGAGGACGTGTGGCCGTACGGCAGGTGACGAACCGCGATCCGACAAGGCGGCGCTGACTTGTTTTTTAAAACAAAAACCAAATTGTTTTGTGCGTGTACAAAAAGCAGGCTCTCGGTGGATACTTAGTGCGTTGTGTAATAAGGGCGACATTCTCGTGGTAATGTGTAGGCGTACAGGGAGTGTGTGTGTGTGTGTGTGTGTGTGTGTTCTGTTCTGGGCCTCTGTGAGTGTGTGTATGTGAGAGTGTGTGTGTGTGTGTGTTAAGTGGGGGTTGCTGGGCTGAAAAGAGCAGTGTGTGGATGGTATGCAGGCCGTGTGCTGCGTTATGGGGTGTTGATTGCGGGGTGCTTAACCACAGCCTTTTGATGCCCTGCGTCGGTTTCTGGCCTCGGTTTGTTCCACTGTGTTTGGGCTCTTTCTCTCCGTCTCTCTCTCTCTTTGTCTCTCTCTTGCTCTCTTTCCTACATTCTCTCTCTCTCTCTCTCTCTTTCTCTCCACCCCATTTGCTGGCGTGTATCGGCATTAGCGGCGGTTTGACTGAGTGCTGCACGCCCTCGTTTGAACGCGTACTCGCGCATTTGTCATTGTTTCCAGGGTGCATCTCGCCGTGTGTGTGTGCGCATGTGTGCCTTGCGTGCCGAGTGTGTGACAGAGTGCACGGGGTGTGTGTGTGTGTGATACGCCGAGCCGTGCCCTTTGTCTTCCCCGCCTCACTGGATCGTTTTCATGTGGTGCGTTCACTTCACCCCTGACCTTGTTTAACAGCAGCTCCTTACAGCATGAGGCGAAGGAATACTTGACCCAAAAATGAGATACACTATATTACCAAAAGTATTCGCTCACCCATTCAAATGATCAGAATCAGGTGTCCTAATCACTTGGCCTGGCCACAGGTGTATAAAATCAAGCACTCAGGCATGCAGACTGTGAAACAAGACATTTGTGAAAGAATGGGCCGCTCTCAGGAGCTCAGTGAATTCCAGCGTGGAACTGTCATAGGATGCCACCTGTGCAACAAATCCAGTCGTGAAATTTCCTCGCTCCTAAATATTCCACAGTCAACTGTCAGCTCTATTATAACAAAATGGAAGCGTTTGGGAACAACAGCAACTCAGCCACGAAGTGGTAGGCCACGTAAAGTGACGGAGAGGGGTCAGCGGATGCTGAAGCGCATAGTGCAAAGAGGTCGCCGACTTTCTGCACAGTCAATTGCTACAGAGCTACAAACTTCATGTGACCTTCAGATTAGCCCAAGTACAGTACGCAGAGAGCTTCATGGAATGGGTTTCCATGGCCGAGCAGCTGCAGCCAAGCCACACATCACCAAGTGCAATGCAAAGCGTCGGATGCAATGGTGTAAAGCACGCCGCCACTGGCCTCTAGAGCAGTGGAGACGCGTTCTCTGGAGTGATGAATCACGCTTTTCCATCTGGCAATCTGATGGACGAGTCTGGGTTTGGAGGTTGCCAGGAGAACGGTACATTTCAGACTGCATTGTGCCGACTGTGAAATTTGGTGGAGGAGGAATTATGGTGTGGGGTTGTTTTTCAGGAGCTGGGCTTGGCCCCTTAGTTCCAGTGAAAGGAACTTTGAATGCTTCAGGATACCAAAACATTTTGGACAATTCCATGCTCCCAACCTTGTGGGAACAGTTTGGAGCGGGCCCCTTCCTCTTCCAACATGACTGTGCACCAGTGCACAAAGCAAGGTCCATAAAGACATGGATGACAGAGTCTGGTGTGGATGAACTTGACTGGCCTGCACAGAGTCCTGACCTGAACCCGATAGAACACCTTTGGGATGAATTAGAGCGGAGACTGAGAGCCAGGCCTTCTCGACCAACATCAGTGTGTGACCTCACCAATGCGCTTTTGGAAGAATGGTCAAAAATTCCTATAAACACTCTCCTCAACCTTGTGGACAGTCTTCCCAGAAGAGTTGAAGCTGTAATAGCTGCAAAAGGTGGACCGACATCATATTGAACTCTATGGGTTAGGAATGGGATGGCACTTCAGTTCATAGTATGAGTAAAGGCAGGTGAGCGAATACTTTTGGTAATATAGTGTATGTTGTAGCTCTTACTCTCCCCAAGTTGTCTTGAATGTCAAATACAATTTTTTTCAACGGAGAGCAAAGTTTCCAAAAACTGTAGCTATTACTGTAATGATAATAGTAGTGAAATAGGAAAATACTAGGGAAATACATCTGTTCATCATTTTGCTGGTGGTCTTCAGACTCCACTTCAGAAACTACTGATACAGAGTTTTTGCAGCCTAAATTAGTGTATTGTTTTTACTTATAGTAGGTTAAAGCTGGCAGTATTATTTGCAGCTACTGTATGAGCTGCATCTGGATTATTCTGAGGTGGAATAAACCAGCAGAGCAAAAAATCTTGGCTGCGAGTGACCGGCCCGCGCTTCGGTTTCACATGTTGGTTTTTCAGGTTCAGTTCAGGTCAGCTCTGTTATGATCTGTATTAAAACCGGTGAAGAGGTTCAAATGCACTGTCTCGTGATGCACTCTGCCTCGGTCCGCACACGCCCACACAAAAAGACATTTACAGACGAGATGAACTCAGGAGATCAGTGCAGCTGGAGGGATGAAAAGCACGAAAAATAGAACAGGAGAATGAATTTAAGAAGTGAGGGTTATGAGGGAAACGTTGAAGTTGTTATTATTACAGAATGCACAAGGGTTTGCAAAATTACATCTGTCGAATGTGAGAGTGAATAATATGTATATGAAGATAAACCATATGAATCAGTATGTAAATAAATCCAGGGTGATTTCTCTGATTTAACATGTTTTGTTTTATTTTTATTATTTTAACTTTAGTTGATAATTCTGATATTGTAAGTGCCTTTGATAAACTGTATGTGACTGCTGTACCTGGGTTTAGCGTCATTCCTGAAACTATAAAATGAACCTTAACATAGTTTTACATTTGTGTGTGTGTGTGTGTGTGTGTGTGTGTGTGTGTGTGTGTGTGTGTGTTAGGAGCGGGAGCCAGGCCCTGCAGCAGCTCCCGTCCCGCTGGCTGTCCGAGGTGCTGGAGGAGGTGAAGTCCAGCGACCCGTCGTCCAAACTGTGCGCCACGCGACGCAGCGCTGGAATACCGTTCTACATCCAGGTGAGTGTGTGTATGAACTTACACTACAGGTTGGAGAAGGGCCACATATGAAAATGAACCAAATTATGTTTAAAAAAGTCAGATTCTGCGTGTTTTTTTTGCTGTTGACACTGGCTTAAAAAAATTTAAATCTACATCACGTTTGAGAAAAAATCAGATCTAGGCCACTTTTGGTTGTCTGAACGTAACCTTAGAGAAAACAGGTCTACAGGTGTGTAGTTGCCGCTTTAATACCAGGTGGTAGTTTCTGATTGGTCCATAGGTCCAATGAGAAAAAGGGGATGACCCCAGGTACGGTGCAGCTCCCAGGACTTGAAGGAACTGTAGTGCCACGCAGGGGAGTGTAACCAATTTGCTTGGTGTCTTGAACGGCACACAAAAGCACAAAACACACACACACACACACACACACGCACACACACACATTCTACTCCCTGAGGTATGCAACAATAGGAAACAGCAACAGGAAATTGTGTCTGTCTTTGCGAAACTGGGCACAGCCTTCTCTCAAGTAAATAAAAAACCTAAATGATCTTCCCTTCAGTTGCCCCGAAGCAGTTTGGTGTAATGCACCTTTAAATGCCCATAAGCCGCGCTAAGCCTAAACCTGTAATATTTAAGTCTTAAAGCAGCGCAGGGCAGCTTGGCATGTGGGAAATCCCCACATGTTAACAAGAGGTAATTATGTGAAAATGAAATGAAGTTCTTACACACAAATCCTGCGGCATGATGTCAGTGAGCTGCAGTGCTGGAGACGAGCTGAGAAGGTTTTGTCATCGCTGGTGAGTCCAGCGGAGCGCTCGCCCACTGCTGTTTATAAGACTTTTTTTTTTTTTAAATCTCACTCTCAAGTTTTACTTTCACAATTCCAGTCAGCAGAGAATGGCTCTGCCAGAGACCCTACCTGACACCTGAGTTTTGTTTGGGAAAATTGAATGAATCTACAGCTCCTCCGTTGTTTGACTTTGGCTGATAAGACAAATTGTATTTTTACATGAAGTCGTTGCCTGGCCCCTACCTTTTACGTAAATCATGATGTAATTCAGTGGATTGAAGTAAGGCAAACACTGTAAAACTGCTGGCGATATTTAGGATTCATTTGCGATGATCTGTTTGAGTTATGGGGAGGATGTTCTGGAGAACCGAAGAGCTTTCAAGCCGTCCCCCGACTTCAAAACGGGGTCATTTTAGGTCATTTTTTGGCTTCAGCAGGAGGGTTGAAGTTAAGGTTATGATACGCAATGTTTTGTAGGGACTAGACGTGGTGAGGGTTATGATTAGGGAATGAACGTTGGAAAGTTCTCACAAGCTTAGTAATAGAAACCCTGTGTTTGTGGAAGTGTGTGTGTGTCTGTGTGTGTGTGTGTGTGTGTTCCTGTTTACTCCTAAAAGCAGTGCAATCAGCAGTTCTTGGCGTGCCACTGGAGCACTCATGCTGGAAGAACATTGAGTCTCTTAATCCATCTGTCTCTTTCTCTCGCTGACACACTCGCATAAACACACACACACACACACATCCAGATCCACACACATACACACACCCTGTCCTTTGGTTGACCCCTCCCAGTAGTCATCAGTCCCACACACCTCAACAATGTGTCTTAATCTCCGACTATCCTACCTTCACACTTGACTGACTCACTGCGTTATCCGCCTCCCTCTGATTTCAGCGCACAGCCGATATTAGAGCCGGACGCCGCGCAGGTCATGTTTTATCATAGCAGTCATACCTGAGTGGGCGCTGTTCTCTGTGATTATGGGTACGAGCCGCTGGCGTCGCTCGCACACCTCCGATCCGCTCTGTCTGTATGCTTCTTCCAGTTGGTATGCATCGGCTTCCAGTTCATGTGTCCCTGTCTGAACATTATGCGGTCGCGTTTCTGCATCTCCTTAAAAGACGTCTGGATTATTTTGGCTTTGAAAAGCACTGAATGCATGTCTCGAACGTGGAGCGTAGAGTTCTTCTTTTTTTTTTTTTTTTTTTTTTTTTTTCATCTTGCAATTTCAGGTTTTCGTTTGCAATGCATGTTCTCGTCGCGCTGTCCACCAGATGTGGTTTTGATCTGGCATTTGAGACGTGCGTGTATTGGAGGAGCTTGACATGCAGTCATGTTGTGAAGAGGTGTGTCTCCACAGCTCGACATGCCGCATTTTCTGCTGCGGCCCTTTTCACACATCACATCTTGTTTTTGCCTGAGCCACTTACGTCTATGAAATGTGGAAATGTGCAATTTTAAGTCATGGGGTTATCTGTATATACAAATATTATGTTATTTAATGCACCAAAAGAGCCATATACAGATTGAAACCCAATAAATGATTGAAGATCAATGCAAACTCGCTGTGTAGAGTATTAAAGCTACACGAAGTGCCAGTAGTATTACTTTAGGAGTATTTTAGTAGTTATCACAGTATTTTAACTTACTTTTCTCCCTCTTGGTTTCATTTCTCTGTACCCCAGTTTATCTGCCCTGTCAGTGTTGTGCCTGGATATCAAATATAGAGTACACCTTTTTGTTGTGCCAGGAAATACGTTTCTTGATTTGCACATGGAATTTAATGAGCAGGGAGACAAATTAAAATATAAAATACATATAAAATATAAACATTCAGATACATTCTTAGTTGACATGAATATGAATATACAAGTATAGATTCAGTCGGTTCAACGGCATATTCAGGGCAGTGACGCATGAATCTAATTCATCATCTCTTTATCGGAGTGTGATCTCAGCTGCCTTGTCCTCCTTGTCGAAAACGGTAGTGTTATCAGATATGTTTTAGAATATATTACATACTATACAGAGGCACTGCCTATACAACAGTGATTTATTATGACTGAGTGTGTGTTATCTTTTGAAAATATTTAGCTAACAGTTCCATTTTTCATAAACCATGATTAGTTAGGGACATTATTCACATGATCGCATTGCCCGGCCAAATCAAATCAGATAGCTGCGGTGTAGCTGAGGAGAGAGGAGGAGGGAGATGGCCGAGTTAGAGAGAAAATAAATAAGAGAGAGAGGGCGAAGTGAAGTAGAGAGACGGAAAGGAGCGCGACCAAAAGGGAGGATGGATCAGTTTAGATGAGGATGAAGGGAAAAGGAGAGAGCAGAGACAGATAAGATAAAGAAGACGGAGAGCCAAGAGAGAGCAGGAAGTCTGGGGAGAAGCTGAAGTCGACACCTTGGCAGAGCTCGGGGCTGCATTCCTGCACGCAGAAAGACAGAGTCAGATCCGGGAAGGCTGGCTGCAGCGTTGGCCTCACGCTGGTCTGGACCGACCCGGGACAGACTTCAGAGGAGCCAGACTAGCCCTCCTCCACCCCCAACACCCCCAACACCCCGCCCTCCCAGGAGTTTGTAGGAGCCAGAACCCAGGCCTCCTCCTCTCCTCCCTGCCTCCCTCTCTCCATCCCTCCCAGGCCTATCTGTAACTCCAGCCCTGGCCAGACGTACAGCTGGCTCTCATCAGCTCCCCCAGTAGGATAACTCCTCTCTCACACAGCAGCCATCGCCTCCGCCCCCGTGCATACAGATGATGTCACTCAGTGAAACTGGTGGTGTTTATGTAGACAAATTTATGTAATTATATGGCTGCAGCTCAGTGCTGTAGAATAACGCTGTATATCACAGTGGAAGATACAATTTAGTTCAGTTTGGAGGCCTACTGACCCCGTTTTTTTTCTCTCTCTCTCTCTTTTTTTTTTTTTTTTTTTTTAGGAACAGTATGGGTAACAAGCACACCATTTAGTTGTTCATGCTGCCTGTTACGAAACAGATTCAGTGCATGAACTGCATGTATTCATTCATTTGATCTGGTCATTGTGTAACAACCCTGTTACCCATAACTAAAAACAAAATAGGAACGTGGCATATACATGGCATTTGTGTTTGTTTATTTATCTTTTTAAACTGGTCAAACACAGTGTGTTGACTCTCAGCAACAACTTACTTAATCAGAATATTTTTTCATCCAATCCTCCGTTTTCCAAGCCGCTTAGGGTCTCAGGGTACTGGTGCGTATCCCAGTGCTCATCTGGCAGAAGATGGGGAAACACCCTCGACAGGACAGAATCAGAACAGGTTAATTTATTTATTTAGAGTAGGTTAACAGGCAAAAAACAAGGCAGTTTGCTCAGAATCAACAGACAAGCATGTTAATTCAGAATAGTTTCATATTCAAATAAAAACATCTTATTCTGAATAGCTTAACCAATAAAAATACCATTGTTAGTAGGTTAACACATGCAAAAAAGCTTATTCTGAATAGGCTAACAAATAAAAGTTGCTTAGTCTGAATAGGTTATCCGATAAAGTACTGTGTGATAGGTTTGGCCCAATAAAACCGAACTGATTTAGGCTGCATACCAAAGCTCCTCTCCTAAGCAGTAAATGCTAAGACACTAAACTTCACAAGAGACTTTTTCCTTCTGCCAGGAAAACTTCATATTGTGCCAGAGTGCACGATATTAAAATATCGATATCAGGACAGCTTCCAGTTTGAGTCTATGGGAGCTGGAACGGGGCCGATCCCTTAAAATAAAGATATTATTGATGCACCTCTGGTTCAGTTCAAACTTATTTATATTGGGCCATGTTACAGGAAGAGAGGGGAGATTAAATACTCATATTTAAAGTGAGCTGTAGTTCTACATGACATTTTAAGTAGCGGTCGTTGTGACACAGCTTATCATCCTGTCTCTTGTCCTTTTTGGCTTTTGTCTCAAACCTCCCTGTTTTCCTCCTAACTGTCTTTATCTGTGTTGATGTATTATTTTTGTCCTTCACCCCTCCAGGCCCTGCTGTCCTCTGAGCCCAAGTCATCCAGCTGCAGTCTGTTGAAGATGACCATGAGGGAGCTGACCGCCCTGGCCATGCCCTCTGCTGACAAAAACACAGACAGTTCCACTGTCCCGCAGGTGACCGTCCCGCTTCATCCAGTCCAATGTCACCTGGGAAAGTACTGATTTTTCCGATGCTCATTTGCTTGGTCCTTGTCCTAATCTACGTAGACATCCCTTGAAGTCTCTTTCACTTAATTTCTAACCCTCAAACCCAAAAAAAACAGATTTGCAAAATGACTAAAGTTCCAGAAGAGCACCTGCAGCACCTTGATCACAAAGATTTTTAAAGGTTTTTGAAGCCATTGATTGCTGATGTTTCGTACCAAGATTTTGTATAATTTAACATGTTAATCAGATCTGAGTCAGATATGTAGTCAAAATCTCGTAGTCATAATATCATAAATGATCAACATTGGCTGTCACCCTTTTTTTTTTAACTAAACGCCGTTGGGCCATGTTGTGCACCTTTGAACGTCTGAACGTCTGAACACAAAGGAAATCAAGTCAGCCTGTGTGCAGTTTTGCATGCACTTGTAATTATTCCACTACCTGCAGCACTGTGGTATGCATAATAGCTGCTCACGGGCACACTGTGGTTTAACACTGATGCAATAAACATGGATTATGTATAACAAGTACATAATGTGCTCGCAGGTTGCACATTACATAAGAGACACTGTTTTTGTGCCATCAGAGGGCTCACTGTACTTCTAAAGGAAAATATAGTCTCACAGATCCCTGTAAACTTTGTAGACAGACAGAAAGATATAAATAAAAGATGCTGCATCCAGTGAACACAAAAACAAGGAAGAATAGGTGGCTGGTTTAGCATCTGGTGCCAGCCGAGGGGTGATACTGCGGGTATCTTGTCATCTTTTGAAGGTCATATTCTGAAGATGCACCTTTCTCATAAATCTGTGATGGTGGTGGGAGGGTCGGTGTAAGAAGACATCAGGGACTTTGGCTTATGGACAAAAGGATGTAGTTCCCAGCCCTGGCAAAAACCTAAACTGAACCTGTTTCATTTCATTTCATAGACGATTATGTGTTTCATGTTTTATAACCAATAGTTACTGTTTGTTCATGTTTGTTTTTGTGTCTCTGAATATGATTTTGTGATGGCACATGCACTTGTTGCTGCGGTCTAAAGCAGTCTCACGTCAGTGCTCCTGTTCTGAGAATCATTATAAATGCAGTGTTCAGAAATCACTCAGTGGATTTAATTTTTTAATTGTATTTGTCTGGTCCTCACTGCAGGTCCACGCTCTGAACATCCTGCGGGCTCTGTACCGGGACACTCGCCTCGGGGAAAACGTCATTCCCTTCGTCGCAGACGGCATGCAGGCGGCTGTGCTGGGCTTCACCTCTCCGGTGTGGGCGGTGAGTCTCACCTCCTCCCCTCTTTTTCAAGAAAACATCCATCTACCTGACATATCAGAGGTCAGAGAGGGTGACCTCTGGGCTGAGGTTGGAGGTGAACTTCTGACCCTGCACTGAACTCCTTAAAAACCTTTTTTCCCTCTCTAAAGCCTTTGATAAGATTCATCCTCTCTTTTACATAGAAGTTGTGTTTGTGAGTGCATTGGTATTTTTGCAGTGTCTGGGCCCACACACACACATACATTCTGGGGATGAGGATTCTGCATGTAATTTGATTGCATGTACATTTTCTGCACTGTAACTGATATATATGCTATATGGTATGCTATGTCTGTATTACTTTTGTTAGTATTTTGTTAAGGATGCACTGATAAAACTGATTACCCATTAGTTTTGGATTTAAAGGACAAAATAATTGATGTAAAATCGCTCTTTTTCCAACCATATGAGAAATATGGGTTTCACTATGCCACAAATGAAGAACATACAGTAATACTCAGGACTCTTGGTACTGATATTAGTCTTCATCAAAATCGTTGCTTTCTGATTCCTACATGCTGTCCCATCAGTGTTTGCTCTGATGCTATTCTTTGTTTCTAACTTACAGACTTAATCTCACTCTTTCTCTTTTTTATTTCCAGGTCAGAAACTCCTCCACTCTTCTCTTCAGCACCTTGATCACAAGGATCTTTGGAGTGAAGAAAGGAAAGGACGAGCACTCGAAAAAGAACAGGTCAGCCATCTGCTGCTTCATCTGCCAGTTTCGGGTTCAGCATCAGCGTGCATCAGGGCAGAATGAAACGTGTGCACTTAAATAAAAGTAATCTATAGCGGTGGTTTTCAGCCATGTGCCTTTGAGGTCCAGGACTCTGCAGGATTTCATTGTAACCGAACACACAGTAGCTGATTGTATTGATCAGCATGTCTTCAGTCAGCGAGGAGCAACTTACCAGAAACCTGCAGACTCCTCCATGCCACAGGAACTGATATTGCACTGACTGTACTTGACTACATTTAACTAATTTACCACACTGAGTTTTATTAACTGTGTTGTGTAGGAGTCCATCTCAACAAGTCATTCAGCTTCTTATTTAGTCTTACATATAATTTTCCTTAAAACAAATATATATATAGAAAAAATATTCCATTGTAGAGTACGTTAGGTAATCAAGAACTGTAATCACTTTTATTTCAAAAGTAGTTTTGCTTGTTTCGAGGGCCAGAAGCAAGTGTGAGTAATCAAATGAGTTGATTTACAAAAGTTGAAATTTCTCACTCCATTGGCAGATTTTTTTTTTTTTTTTAATGAAAAGTAACATTTTACAGTGTTAGACAAAAAGGCTTGTTAACATGCATATATTTTGCAGTTTAGAAACAAAACAATAGTATAGAATCAACAGTAAATTAAAAATCAAGGTTGAAAACATCAGTATCATTGGTATAAACAGTTCCTGCTGTGCACCACTGGGGCGCAGTGTTGTAACATCGCTGTGCTTGTAGTTTGACTTCAGTCAGAGCAGCTGCTGTTAGTTTGCGGGCTGTGGAGATCCAAGTCTCCACAGGAGAAAAAAAATACTGTAACCAACGAAATGTCTCATCAGAGAAATTGAGATAGAAACACTGTTTAAAATCGGTTTGAGCCTGTTTCTCTGCGTCTGTGACACATTTCTTTGACACACACTTCCAAAGCGCCCCCTCCTCCTCCTCCTCCGCTCTCATCTCCTATCACTTCTCACCAACCTTCACCTCTGACCCGTGTGTGTCCACGCATGAGTGAGTGTGTGTCATACATGTGTTTGTATGCATCAGGCTGAAGGAGTTGACGTGTGTGTGTGGCTGTCTACCTGTGTGTGCATGTCTCTGTATAGATTACCATAAGCAGAACACGGTGTGCCCTTGACAAGGTGAACGCCCCGCACCGCTAACTGGCCTTCTCCGCATAGTTTACTGAGCGGCACTGAACAAATCACTGCACGCTCCAGCAGAGAGGTGCATTATGGGCCGGGACTTGTAGGTCTGCAGTGAGTGCTGACTGATGGAGGAGACAAGAGGCAGGCTGGGAAGCAGAGAGAGAGAGAGCGAGGAGGGGAGGGCGAGCACGCTGGAAAAAGAGCAGAGAAGAGAGGCCTGCAGTGGAAATGCATGTTGAATAGCAAGCGTAAAGGTCCTCTCCACTGACGTCAGCGCCCCTTTCGAATTTGTAAACTTCTTCTCTGAAAGCACTTTGTGTCAGAATGTGGTGCATGTGTGACTGCGCTTCCACTGCGATGGTTTTTTTTCAAGAGCAGCGCCAATATTTTTGTCCTAAAGTCACCACCAGCTAGTATTTGTGCCAATATTCTTTTGACTTGACCGTTTTCACGCCAAAATTTGAAAGATTTCAGGGTAATCAGCGTTTGTTTTTATTCTTCTCAACGTGGAAACATAACCCAGGAGGAAGACAATGGTGATGATGATGAAAGTTAGGAAACTGTGGTCTGATTACATTCGACAGACCTTTTTCCATCAAATCAAAAGAATATTGGCACAAACACTAGCTGGTGGTGACTTAGGGACAAAAATATTGGCGCTGGTCTTCAAAAACCCATCGCACTGGAGGTGTAGTTGCACATTTATTTGAGAGAGAAAATAGTTTTCTGCCTGAAATATTTCAAAAGAGCAGGTGATTTCTACACACCAAAACCAAGGAATTTAGTAAGAAAAGTTCCTCATATTACCCATAAATGAATTAATAACCAATGGTATGCTTTAAATCATGCCAGCAATCATTTTGCGAGAGTAGCTGGATGGATATCTCATTTTGATGGATAAAACTCATTAGATGATTTTCCACACCACGTGCAATTTGACCCCAAATGAGTTTGAAGCATGCAATCTGTGTGGCGACACAGCTGTTCCTGTTTCAGTCGGCGGGAGCCCATCTTAAGTCCTGCTTCAGGATCTGTTTGAATAGCGTTATATTGTGAAGTTTATGGAGAAGGATTTCAACATAACAGGCTGCCAGTGCTTTATCAAACCACCATCCGGGTATTTCCAAACGTCCATATTTAAAGTGACAGCAGGCACAAAAGGTATATCCAAATTCGGGCTGCTAAGTATATTCATATTAAAATCGATATTGTGGTGTAAGTGTTGTCTTGTCTTAGCTTTAAAGGCTGCATTACAGTAAAGGGATGCAATGTTCTCAACTTACCTGACTGTTTTAGCTGTTTTATTATTTGCCTTTACCCACTTCGTTATATTATATAGGCATTTCTGATGGTTATTCATCAAAAATATCATTGTGTAAATATTTAGTGAAAGCACCGTCATCCCCACAGTATCATTATGGTATCGATATTGAGCTATGTGGTCAAAAATAACGTGACATTTGATTTTTCGCATATTGCCCAGCTCTTGTTCACCTGTATTAACGGTTTGCTTTGCACCACTTAGATGCCACACTGATGGAGTTTGTCACTTAAGGTGCTACAATAAGTACAAAAACGATTACAGAAAGTATTTAAAACTCCTCCAGTGACCTCATAAGCTCAGTCGTTTTTAATTTCATGTCACTGTCATTTAATTTGTTCATGTCAGTGCATGCAAAGAACAGAAATAATGTATTGTCGTACAAATGTCCATTATCCAAATACTTTTACAGCTTTTCCCGAAAGTTTCTGTCAGAAAGTGATGATGTTTATCTTAACCAATCACAGCGAGTCTCACATGCAGCAGGTTGATCAGGGGACATGATTGGTTGTGCCTTCTGCCTGTAATTAGTTATAATATTTACTTGCAAGGACCGTTTGAAGTCACTGGATGGTTGGTTATACCTGCTGCACACCTGAGACTCATCTTAATCGTGGTTATAATTAGTGGAGATAATCACACTCCACTTTCTCGGATCATCTGTGTCAGGAAGGCTTGAAAATGACTGAGATGATGAGATCACTGGAGGGTTAAAAGCTGCAAAATGCAATACTTCTATGTGAGAAGAAGATTGTCTTGTCCTAAATTACAAAGTGAGGCTGAAGTAGAGAAGAGCATCCCATTGCCACTAATTGCGGCCTCATAGATTTGCTCTTTTTACTAATAAAATTTCCAGGGTTGGGTATGAAATCTTGAAATCATACCTATAAGAAGCAACAAATTGAAACTTAAGAGCGAAACTGTGACCCAAAGTGCCCCATCCAGGACAGCTGGACTCACAAATATTAGATCTGTTGCCTTTCTTGTGCTTCTAAAGCGATCACAGACTGGCAGGGTCGGTTAATATGAATGCACCGTGTGTGGATTTCTGGGAATTGAAGTTTTGAATGTGGGTCGGCGAATGTGAGCGTGCAGTTGTTCAATGCAGCTTTAAATATCGGTCATGTTGTAAAGCGCGCATGACTGACAGCGTACCTGCCACCGTCAGACCTCATCTGGGGAGTCCGAGCCGATGGAAGCAGACGTGAACAATAATTTGGGTGCACTGTTTGACCCAGGCCTGTGCGGTCGTTGTATTCAGGTCTATATTGAGCTCAGGAGTGATTTGTTACCCTGGGAGGGCGTCGGGGTAAAGTTTCACTGGGTTTTCCACAGGAGGCCGTTGGAAGAGCCGGGCCCCGCTCCAGGAAGCCCAATCTGTTTCGCTTTACGTTCATTGGCCGGTGTGATGAAGGCCTCCGAAGCCTCACAGCCAAGCCAAGGCTAGCCTTATTTATCTAGTCTGTTTTCAACTCCTATATCTGTCTTTTTCCATCTCCCGTCCCGCCTCTCCCTCTGTATCGCTTCGTGTTATCGCCCTCTCCTCTTGTCTGCAAGTTTGATTAATATTATTACTGTGTCGGGCTATTTTTATGTGTGTGTGTGTGTGTGTGTGTTAAAGAGCGACAACGAGGGAGAGCGAGAGACCAGACAACAGCTATGCGAACGAGCATTTGAGCTCCGACTCGTATGAGTGTGTGTGTATGTGTGTGTGTGTGTGTGTGTGCCAGAGAAAGGGGGTTGGCTGTGCGTATGAGCATGAGAGCTGCAACTCGTTCATTAGTGTGTCTTTTCTCTGTGTGTGTGTGTGTGTTGTGTGTCTGCTCTGTTATTACGGTGATTATTTGGTTGTGTGCTCTGGCGGCAGTAAATGCATTTGACAGCTTGTCCACTCCAATATCTGGCTCTGTGTGTGTGTGTGTGTGTGTGTTTAGGGTCCTTTGGTCCAGTGGAGCCAAAGTGTATACACAGTGCACTCACAGACAAGCCAGTTCATTAATTGCCGTGTGTACGCCTGTGTGTTAGTTTGTGTGTGTGTGTGTGTTTTACCAGGACCCAGACCCGATGTTTGCTTGTGGGTCATTCCTGCGCTAAGCCCTCTCCTCTCCGTGACTCCACATTGATGTTGATCCGATATCGTTGTTGTGATAACTTCAACTGTAAACAAAGTTGACGGGCCGAGCATCGCGCTCTGCATTCCAAGCCGAGCCTCCGGCTTTATCGCGTCCCCCGCGTCAACGCCTCATTTTTCACCAGCTGCGCTGCTGTGAATGCATAATATAATACAGTAAGGGCGCCAGAGATAAGCTCGCCGGAGAGGTGAGTGCCTTGCTCAAAGTCACTTCAGCAGCACTGTCGGGGCTTTTAAGAAATACTCGGGACACGTCGTGGAATATCATCGAGTTTTTCCAGCCTCACTAACCAGTTACTCACCCAACGTGTTTATTTTCAGTTGTGCTAACATCATGTTCACTGCCCACAGAGGATAACACAGAATAATAAACTTTTATAAAACCTCTGAATCTGAAGAGTGTATTTTAATTAAGGAAAAAAACACCTCATGTTCCATTTACACAGGTCATGGAAATTGAACATTTTGGTTACGGAAACTGCTGGAAAGGTCAGGGGAATTTGCATTTGACATACTGTAGAAGGGGAACCCTGCTGTGCATCATATCAGGCAGATTTTACATATGCATAAAGACAGATTCTGCACACATTGTGTAAATCTGACAGGAATATTCTGGTGAAATAATAACACATTGTTCTGCAGTTTTTCTCGGTGGAAAAGCGGCTGCCTCAGCTAGAGCCCACAAACATGACCGGGTCTTTTCACACACACCTCCTCTCTCTCCTCTCTCTCCTCCTCCGTGGCCTTTACCCCCTTTACCCCGTCTAATCTGCTCCAACACGACCTCTGACCTTTCTCCTTCAGAAGGCCTATCGCAGGAGAGTCTTGTCAGACCGAGAGACACTCATTAGGGAGAGTGGACGAGGGTGGGGTGCGCACACACACACACACACACACACACACACATCCTTAGGTGCACAAGTGCAAGCTCATACACACACTCATGCATTGAGACATACACTGGATATTAACGGTTTTCACACACTTGCATTCTTAAGACCTAAACTGAAGACTAATTAAGGCAGACTTAATAACTTTATTTTATAAATAGTGACCAGCACTCTGAGGCCCCACTCACATTAGAGCAAAATACAGTTGTCGGCCTTCATTTTCGAGAATAATCCGGCCAAGCTCACACTTCTAGTGAGTATAATTCCTCATGAGAGCAACAACTTGTCATCCAGAGCTGCTGGAAACGGGTAGAATCAACAGACGTTGACTCTAGTTACTATAGTATAGGCATTTTGTGACAAAAAGGGGGTGAACCTAGGAAAAATTGCAACAGAAACTCTTTCAACTGTTTTAGTCTCATAAATATGTTGGTTATAACATATCAAAAGTCCTAAGAAATCCCAGTGGTGGAAAGTATTGAAAAATGCTGAAATAGGTGGTCTCAATTTCCCATTGACACCCATGTTAAAACAATGATTTATGTAAACTAGGCAAAAAGTTCTGCACTGCTTTTTCAGTCTATAATTTCTCCCCTTTATTTATACAAGACAGTGTTGTATCTTATACCGTTATAAAGCCTGATTTGTCCTCTTTCCAATAGATACAACTTGTAAGGATCCTGCATTTATGGAATGAATGACACCGGGAATTGTGTGGGAAGCGACCTATTTTTTTTTTTTTGACAAAATCCCTTCCGATATTTTTTCAGTTGATCATTTCTCCCATTTAACAATACCGATTGGTGTTGTCTTTTATACCGTTGGAAAGCCTGATTAGTCTCCTTTTCATTGAGAAATAAGTTGTAAGGATTGTCAATCGATTGACCAACATGGCTAAACATGTCCCCTCACCCCCTTTTTGATGGGAGCAAAATCCCATTCCATGTGTTTTCAGGCTTTATAACGGTATAAGATACAACACTATCTTGTATAAATAAAGGGGAGAAATTATAGACTAAAAAAGCGGTGCAGAACTTTTTGCCTAGTTTACATAAATCTTAGTTTTAACATGGGTGTCAATGGGAAATTGAGACATCACCTATTTCAGCACTTTTCAATACTTTCCACCACTGGGATTTCTTAGGACTTTTGATATGTTATAACCAACATATTTATGAGACTAAAACAGTTGAAAGAGTTTCTGTTGCAATTTTTCCTAGGTCACTTTGCATAATGCCTATACTACTAGGAATGTGCGCCGATATCAGCTTTAAAAAGAAATATCGGTGTCGTCCCGAGATGAAAGTTTCTGCTGACGTGCGTGTTTGTCACTGAACGCTTCACCAGATCCGGAGGCAACTCACCTTTTACTTCAACTGCAGGTGCATTCAAAAGAGTGACGTCAAGCAATCTTAAAAAACGCACTCCTCTGGCGAGCTCAAGCCCCGAAAGCCCGTCCAAATGTCTGATGCGAGATTTATGACGAGAGCAGCGTCGTAGCAAATCAATTCAACGGCTCAAACACGGAGAGTACACACAGCTTTTTCTCTCCCAATCTGCTCCACACCATTTATGTTGTTTTGTGACTAGACCCAAAACAAGCCAGCAACACACACACACACACACACACACAGAAACATACACACGTGATTAACTTCACTAGTACAACAGTCCCTGCAGCTAACTCGAACCATGCCCGTAGTACATTTTGAGGTATTTCTGTGTGTGTGAGTGTGTGTGTTAGTAATGAATTAGCAGCAGTCGTGACTAAAGCGGCGTACAACATCCTCAGCCGTCTGATCATGTGCCCGGCAGACCGGATCTCTTGGCCGTAGGAGTGACTGGATTTAGATCGTCAGAGTTAAATAAAGGTTTTATTGGCCCTCCTGCGGCTGAATGGGAGCCGTCGCCATGAGACCGCCGCTGCTCTATATAGAGTTTGTCATTTTATGGATGGGTGTGTACGTCTGTTTGTAAATACGTAAGCATAAACACGTGATTGTAACTCATACACACATACATGCCCTCGCATACATTTCATACACATAAATGTCCTCGAAGCGGCTGTTTATTCCCAGAATGAGCCGGATATACAAACACTGAGGCTTGGCCTGGACTTGGCATGGTTTGGTTCAGTATGGACTGGTCGCAAGCAGCCCTCCCATGATCACCGCTCCTTTTCTGTTTGTTTGAGAGCCATTTAAAGTCATTGAAAGTCATTTAATTCAATTTAAACACAATTTTTAATTTTTATTTATTTATTTTTTTAAATTACAGGGTCCTTTAAGTCCTCACACTTCTGTGCAAAACCACTTCATGAACCCTCAGTTTTTTGGGTTCATGCCTGTCTGTGCACTCTTAGGCTAACAAACTTGATTAACTTTTTTTCTCTCTCTCTCTCTCTCTCCCTCCCCCCCCTCTCTCTCCCTCTATTCTTTGTCTATGTCTCTCAACCTCAGGATGACAGGACGTGAGTTCTTCACACGGTTCCCAGCGCTTTATCCGTTCCTCCTGAACCAGCTCGAGGAGGCCGCCGCCACAGTGGACAGGTGAGATGGTCTTCAGTTCACACACACAAACACACACACACACACACACGCATACATGGAACATCTCATTTATATTTAAAAGAGCACAAAGCAATTCTTGGTGCAGTGTCTTTTTTTTTTGCTGTCTATACCATCAAGTATAGCAAAATGCCATGGGACCAGATGAGCTAAGGAGTAAATCTCATCAGCATCAGTGAGCCAATGAGCGTCCAGCATGCTTGTACCAAGATGTAATAATGCTGGTGATTGGCTGTCGGCTGCAGGAAAAACACTGTCATACCCAGAGACATCATAAAATTGATTTTATAACTAGATGTTATCGCTCAGGATTCGGTATCAAAGTAAAGTTATCAATACAGGTACGATACCCAGCACCACCCTCACCTGGTCTGCAGGCCTGTCGGCTAAGTTGATGGTGAAATTGTCAGTCGTCCTGTTTGATTCCCAAGAGAATCAGAGTGGGAATCAGTGTGAAGTTGCTCGTAACAAAAGAAGATTAATGTTCGGTAACGGCATTTATACTGTAGTCATTTCCTTCTTCTACTGTTAGACACCAACATGACCCGTGTCCGCAGTGAAGGACCAGCACTGTGTGGATTAAAAATAGCGCATTAAGAACCTATGAAACACTTTGAATCTTCATTTCATGTGAGTCTTATATTTCTTGTGCTGTTTATGTTTTTATGGTCTAAAGGGCGTTGTGGCTCAGGAATGACAGCAGTCGTCTAGTAATCAGGAGGCTCATCCAGAGAGTGTGTTGAAGTGTCCTTGAGCAAGGCACTGAACCTCTAACCGATCCTGATGGTCGGCCCGGCACCTTGCATGGCAGCCGGTGCCATCGGTGTGTGTGAGTGTGAATGTGTGTGTGTGAGTGGGTGAGATGTTAGGCAGACTTTGTAAAGCACTTTGACTTGTTGGTAGACTAGAAAAGCGATACAGAAATGCATTTACCATTTTTAAAAAAAAAAAAAAAAAAAAAAAAAAAGGTTAGTGATCTTTTAAGCTCATAAAGAGGTGACGCTGTTGTGCGGGATCATTTCCTGAAGCGATGAGGGCAAATCGTTCCTTGAACTATTTGGGGGAAAAAAAGTTGGATGATGACTTGTTTTTGAAGAAAATTGTTTGAATAACTTGAACTGTTTATGAGGTCTCATTCCATTGACAGGTTCTTTGCTAGAAAATTAAGATTTAAAGCTTAAGTAGAAGACTTAATATGTTTTTAAGAATATTTTCTGCTGCAGAGTGCAGAGTCCAGTCGCTCTCCCTCTTCCCTGAGGTTCATCGGCCTTATCTTTGTCAGCTAAGCCCCAGCTCCCCTTGTAAAATCCCAGAGCTGTCCAGCAGCTCCCCGGCCGGTCTTATCTTAATATGGATCCAATTAATTGAATGCCCTGTCAGACTGGGTCGCTCACAATTCCCCCTCGTTCCCTTTGACCCTTGTTAAAACTTAAGCTAAATTCCCACGGAACCAGATCTCAGCTGTCTGACTTCCCACATCATCACAGCGTATCACGCCACCCAGTTGGGCTGACCACACCATACTGTAGCAAGACCCAGCTGGATGGGAGGAAAAAGAGCTGTTGTTAGTGGTTTTCCAGAGGCCCGTTGAAGTTACAGTACAACAAGTGCATTCCCGAAATATCCGGCGATAACATTTCTAGAAATGAGTTTTCGGACTCAAAAAGTCTCCAAAGCTGTGAACCGCTTTTGGAATATCGTAACTTTAAAAAAAAAACGAAACATCTTCAGACGACTTGGACTTGTCGGCTCCCAGGTGCAAATACATGTATCTGCATGTAACACGAACTCCCCTTGCATAATAAAACCTGCGCCTAGAGATAGTTGTTGGTTAGGGGACGACTTTTTTTGGGACACATGACGCGTTGGTCAAACGTAAAGAGATGAGAATATAGGCACCAAATCATGCGTGCGACCACAGTAGATAGTTTGTAGTCCCAAAGTAAGAGGGCTGAGATTTTACTACTAAAAAGCTAATGTTTATATTTCATGGCCCATGCATTTAAAATGTGGCCTACTCAATACTTTGACTCATTATAGCTGATTTGAGCTGTGTTCACAAATCCGTCCTGAGTGAGGAAGGTGCACGGTGTAACCGGAAAAACGCTCAGCAGCCTGTCCAATCTCACTCACTGACTTTTTTTTTTTTTTTTTTTTTTTTTCCTGAAAGGTTGAACTTGAATTGTCAGTGGCAGCACTTCTGGGCATCTTTTTTTTTTTTTTTTTCGAGCGACCGCTTTCTGAGTGTTTACTGGCCGCTTCCCACAGGATTCCATGTAAATATAGATAGTGCAGTTAAGAAAAAAAAAAAAAACACTGTGAACAAGTGTTTAGCCAGATTTTTTTTTTTTTTTCATTTTTTGAATTATGTGTTCATCCGCTGTGCAGTGATTTTGATCTGTAGACTGTCTCCCATCACCCACCACCTTCTCTCTCTATAGAAATGGGAAAGAAGAAGTCCCTGGTGTGGAGTAGTGTGGTGTCTTTGTATCCTACATTATGTATATTTTACCATTCTATTCAAAACTGCTGCCTGTCATTTAAAACAGGTCACAGTTTAGCTTTAGAGATGCTAGAGAGATAAAGAAGAGAGATTTTCACCTCTTTTGTCTCCTCTACTTTTTTCAAAATGATGTATAAAAACAGTAAATACTGTATGAGTCTTGTACCCCCCACTCTCTTATATAAAAACAATAATAATGATCATTATAATAATAAATAATGCTTACAACAGACGCCTCACCTGGACTGGGGATGGCTGAGGATTTGAGGCAGGATGGTGTCTGTTTTTCGTCTTCTCTCTCTTTCTCCATCCTTCCACCTCAGTTTTTCTCCACTTCCAGCAACTACACCTCCAGCTGTATCCCATCGCTGCCCAAAATGTTCACAGTTCCCCTTTATCACCCCCCAAGCCAACCCCATACACCCCCCCCCCCCTTTTTTTTTTGTTTTTTTTTGTTTTTGGTGTTTCTCTTACATCACATCCTGTCCCGCTGTGCCTGACTGAACAGGGACACTAAACACATTAGACCAGTTCCTAATTGAGCCGCTATTAAATTTCCCATCTTGTCGATTGCGTGGCTGTCCCAGCGGGTTGTAGCGTGTGTGTTTGTGTGTGTATGTGTGTGTGTGTGTGTGTGTGTTGTTGTTGTTGCTGAGAAATGACTAATGAAAAGCACAAGTTGTTTTTCGCGGGGGGTCTGTTACTCTATCTCTGCTCTATTAGAACCTCATGACTAATGACAGGACCCCGAAGGACGTCCTGCTATTATCATGACACACACACACACACACACACACACACACACACACACACAGAAATCGGCTGATGTTATGTGGATGTTGGTCTACACGCTCACACACAGAGCTGAAAGCCAGGTGCAACCTATGGTACAAACTATTGGTTCATGCTGTTTCCATATGTATCTCATATAGGATGCTGACATTTCCATACACACCGCTAAACAAACACAGGAGTGGATTCAGGAACACCAGAGTGGAGCCGGTCTCCCTCCATGGCCTCCCCGGGTCGGCAGAAATTAGATTTCTAACCCGAGAAAAACAGAGGATTTCCTTCCACCTCCTAGTTCAGGATGCTACATGACAGCAGGACAAACAAGCAAGATTAAAACCAAAATCCATAACGTTTAACGTGTCTTTGCTCCACGGCGATGAACCACAGCGAAGACAGGGGAGCATCTCACGTCTTTCAGAATGAAAATGAAAATCGATCAAAATGGTAAAACTAACATGAATATATTTTTTACTGAAGTGGTGAATTTTGAATCTGTATCTGTGTGTACTTGAAATTAAATTGGGAGTATTTGTAGTTAATAACAATGCTACTACTACTACTACTACTACTACTACTACTACTACTGCTGCAATGAATACTACTACTACTACTAATAGTAATAATGATAAAAATGCTAAAAATAAAAATAAGGAGAGGAAGAAGACGAGTGAGCTCTGTTTGTAAAGCACTTTTCATGCAGGAAATGCTGGCCAAAATGCTTTACAATATAGAAATTACATGCAATGAGTGCTTTACATGTAAATAGAAATAGAATGAGCATGAAAACAGGGACAGACTGCCATAAGTATGTAGCATAAGATCAAAAATCAGTGCACTTTTTCCTCAGGAAGGGGCCAAATATCTCCCGAGCCAAAAAGATGGAATACAGAGAACGCATAACATCAGATAATGAAAAACATGCAGAACCAGTAAAAGCTACAGCAGCATCGCGAGTCTCCACACTTTTAAGCAGAAACTCTGAAAGTATTATTGTGTACATGAGTTATAACTCAGCATCTAGGTCTCTGAAGCCATAAGCAGAACCCCCCCCTCCTTTTCCTAAGGGACACCGGTGGTATTAATTTACCTGAAATGATCCCCGTTCAGCTGATCTCAGAACATCTCCCTGTGGATTTGACCTCACGGTGGGTCTTATCTGTGTCGGCACAGCCCTGTAATTCGGGCCTGGGAAAAAAAAAAAAAAAAAAAAAAAAACACACTGCTATGGTGCTGTGGGGTTTCAAAGAATAAAAACACCACATTTTTTTCCTGCTCAAATAAGTTAATTAATTTAGTTAGGACAGGTGAGACCCGACAAGCCCATCGATACTTTGGACGTTTCTCGCCGGCAGAAAGGGGAGAGTCTCTGTTGAAGAGTTTTCCACTTGGATATCATAACAATCTGGGTTTCTGCTTTAAAGCTGTTCTGAAGGCAGCGAGCAGCCCTCGTCTGTAGCAGCCACTTGGTATTCATATAGGTGTTTTCTTCGTCTGTTTCTCTCTGTCCCCGTTTTCCTTCCCTCGCTGTAAAGTGTGTCAGAGGGAAGCTGTGCAACCGCTGGCAGAGACGGACAGTTTCCACTCTGAGTCAGGCGATGATGGAGGGAGTTTATTGAACTGGAGGGAGAAAGCGGGAGGTGAACCGCTCAAGTTCAAAGACAAACGAGGAGATGACTTGATCAGTAGCGTGGGTGGTTTCGGACGTGATTTGTGTGTCACCCCTACAAGAATGTAGACCAAATGTGTTTCATGGTGGAAATTAATGATATGTGGGATGCAGGTGATTGGGCATATTCCTGTTAACATCCCAGTTTGGTTCAGGAAAATTGCCAACTTCAGTATTGCAACCAGATTGGATGCACGGCCCTTGGAATAATAATATGAAGATAATAAGAATTTTAGTTTAATAGACTTTCAAAAACAGTTAATATAACAAAATCATCACCAAAAATTCAAGACATCACAACATATAGGTAAATATAGCGGGATAAAAGACACTGAATGATAGTAAGTAATAAATAAATAAATAAATAAATAAAGTGATTCTGGTTCCTGAACTCTTCATGTAGGTCATCTTGATGGCAAAAGCCTAGTCACTTTTATTATTATTATGAATGCTGCCAACTTTTTCTTATTTTTTTTTTCTTACATGCACCAGTGGAGCTGAAATAGATATTTCATTTTTTTTTTTTTTTTTTGTAAGGTGCGTCCATTTCTGTCTTCGTTCATCTGGATGATATATTGAATCAGTTTGGAAGCCCCGTACCCACTGGTTTTGACGTGGATAGCTTTAAGGCTCAGAGATTATCATTTCTTACTGTTTTATGGTGCGATGACAGTCGGGACAGCCAATTACGTAAATGCTGACACGGCTAAAAAAGAGAATAATAGCGGCTGAGATTTGGTTCACTTGAAAAAATTGACAGTCTGCAAGCCGGGGGACCGAGATGTCCCGCGCCGGTCTGGTTTTCCCATTTAGCCCTCGCTCCTCCAAGTCTCTTATTAGTTATTTACAGCGGCCTCTGGGCTGCACAGAAGCCGCCGTGCAAACCTGGCCGCATACGTTTACAATGCAGTTGTCGCCGATCACCCGAGCGGCGTAATTTATGCCTGCGGGGAAGGAAACTATGTGCTTTTGCACTTGGCGAGTGACGTGAATGTACAGTTTTCATGTGATTTAAACGCAGTTGTCACAGGAATTTAAATCTTGACACAAGACGACCTGCCAAGAAAGGTCGGGTAGGCCTGCAGTACTGACTCCTGGGTTTTTCCTCTTGTGCGTGTGTGTGTGTGTGTGTGTTTAGTGACAGTGGGCAGGTGAAGCTACACCCCAGTCTGTTCCTGCTGCTCTTGGTGCTTGGCAGACTCTACCCTTCTCCTATGGATGGATCTTCATCTCCGCTGGGACTCGCCCCTTTCATGCCCTTCATCATCAGGTGGGTGGTGTGCTTAGACGCACACAGAGAAACACACACACACACTCTCACATGTACAAACACAGTGGATGAATTTTAAAGCTTTTATTGCCTTGAGGGCTGAAAGGAAAACCCATTAAGTCAGACTTTTTTCTTCTAACGTCGGTTTGGACCAGTAAAATAAAGGTGAAAACAAAAGGCTTCTCATTTCTGACACTGCATTAGAAAATGGAAAACGAAACACCTTGATTGTTCAATTAATACATCGTCAAAAATGAGTAGCCTTTTGTTTTCGCCCTGATTTTTACGGGACGCCGTGTCCAAATGAAAACGAGAATGTCCGATTCATTGGGTTTCATTTCAGTTCAGCTCTTTGTCGACGCACATGGGAGATTCGGCTTGCATTACCAAACAATCAGCAGAATAAAACAGACAACAAGTCATTTCTTTAAGGGGAAAAAAGCCACAAAACCAGTGTCATTTGATATCCATTGTTTGTGTTGATGCACATAGTATAAAGACATAGGTATGTAGGCTTGGGCTTATATGTGTGCAGAATGTGCTGCAAGTGAAAGGGAAGTACACAATAAATATGCGCATGCACACAAACGAAACAAAAGAAACTCACACACACACAACAGGCCAGCGTCCTCTGCGTAAATCCTCCTCTCATCCCTTTACATTTACATAGGAACAAACTGTTTTTTTTAACACTGACCGTACTCCACTGTGCCCGAGTGCGTCTGTCATATTTTATGTATATCCATCACATCTCTCTCTTTTTTTCTCTGCTCACTTCCAAGACGAATCAGTTTCACCACCACTGTTTCTCTCTGGTTTCCTCGTCTTCTCCCATTTCATAGTTAACAACCGTACGAAATGGCATCTTCCTCTCTTGGTTTTATGCGTTTCCTGTTTGTAACAGGACGTTGAGGCAGGACAAAACGCAGGCAGGGATCATTCAAAAGTGTGCGCCAAGAGGTTGTAACTTACAGTCAAGCACTTTAATTTGATGGGACGGGTGGAGGGGAAGAGTTGTTTAAAAACTTGTGAAGCTTGAAATTTAATTTACGCTTGCTGTTGCAGCATGAGATTAAATTAAAGAAAAACTAAACCCCAAACCTAAATCTCTCTGAAGCCTGAGCTGATGCCATCACCTGTTGCACTCTGTAGGTGGCGCCCTGCTTTACGCCACACGAGCGTCATTAAACGAAGACGCCTCAAATGGCAGCGTGCACATGTACGTTTGATTTCAGCGCCGAGCAGCGTTTGGATTGATTTTTTTGCAGGAAGCGTCCGCTGTGGTCTCCCCTCCGAGCCCCTGCCTCTCCAGACTGTCGCTGTAAAAGAGACTGTGTTTGTCTCCGGTCGGCTTGCCTGGTCATTTAACGGCAGACTCAGGTTTTCTGGCACAACTTCACCGACGTCCAAGGTGCACGGAGAAGGGAGAAAGTCTCAAAGAGGTCAAAGCTCCATATAAAACATAGATACTTCAAATCCAGCCAGCCAGGACACTGATATTTTTATATATATCATTTGCTGGACATTATGGTTCTTTTTTGCCATTTTTTTGACTTTTTTTCTAATGTTCTTTTTTTTTTTTTTACACATTGTTTGGTAGTCATCATTATTTTCTGGTCTTTCTTGTAATTTAATTTTAAATATATCTTTGTTTCTGTGGGTTAACATGGAAAGAAGTCACTGTTATTACAGCTAGTGCCTTATGTCACGGTGTGTTTAGCATGTTAATTCCAGCAGGACAAATGACTGGGATATATACAATATACTGTATATATTTTGAATTGGAAAAAAGTCAGTAATGGCTCGTTTTATTCAGCGTATTTCTTATATAGGACAACTTTACTGTCAGACCATTCTTGGCCTGACAATAAAAGTTGTTCTATATACCCCATGTGTTGCTGGAGCTTTGACCTTTTTGGGTATTTTTTTTTTTTTTTTTTTTTTTTTTTTTAGAGATAAGCACATAAAAAAAAAAAGAAAAGATAAGCGTGATGAATGCTTGCTCGATTCCAAGAGGGTCACACACCTGCTCTCTCAGACGTGTCAGACCTCCTCCAAACAAAACCTTCCTCTGAAGTTGAGCTTTTTCTAAGTATAGAAGTGTTTACAATCACCAAGACAAAACACCTGTAGTCTAAGCATAAGGACTGTGTGTGTGTGTGTGTGTGTGTGTGTTTCAGGGAAGCTACATTTTGTTTTGTTGTGCAGGTGTTTCTGCAACTGTAATGTGAACTTCTTGTGTCTTGCTGTACTTCGTGACATTTAGTTTTTTTTTTTTTTTTTTTTTTTTTACACCGCCCTCCCTAAATTCCAGCGTATATATCCTGACCCGTCAACTGGCTAATAAAGCCGCGCTCGTATTTATGTTGCCTGTGAGCGAGTCTGATTTTTATGTGTCTCCGTGTGCCACCGAGACAAAACACCTGTCTCGTCGGAGCGTTTGTTTGTGTGTGTTTTGCGTCTGCCTTTATCGGTGGTGGATGTCTCTCTGCCCTATGTGTGTGTGTGTGTGTGTGTGTGTGTTTTTTTTTTCTGTTGTTGTTTTTCTGGGCCATTAGATTCTCACTGGTTTTATCTGGACTGTTTGCTGGGGAGTGAACTACACGGGCGAATGGGAAACTGCGGTTACTACATGCATTTTTCACATTCCTGAGATGGAGAAACACACAAATATTATTGGAACATGTTACTCTGCAGCACCTGCACATCGCCTGATCATCCTGCTCTACACACACACACACACACACAGATATACTGAGAGAAAACCATACAATCACAAGTAGTTGTGGTTGAGATTGTGTTTTTTTTTGTATATAGAGTACATTTTGTTTTGTGTCTTTTAGGCGACAGGCCTTGAAAAAAAGAAAATAATATTGCGCCCTTTTTTTCCTTGATATGTGTTACTTTTCCAAAGACAATTGCGTGGCACTTTTACAGAAAACTAAAAAGCAGCAACAGCGATGAAAGCAAAGTAGGAAATGAGAAATCAAGGCGTAAAACCATAAATGTCAACTATAAAAAGTCAAAATGGAATTTTTGAAAGCAAGTGTCTGAAGAGGCTGATTTACAGTTTGAAACACATCAAGACTTGAAAAGATTACACGTTTTCCACGGAGGCCCTTATCAGTCTTAATGGCGTACATGTCCTCTTTTTACCCTTATAAATAAAAAATAGTTTCTGAGAGGGGACACTGTGGCCTCTGCTTACTTTCAGCTCGCAGACATGCAGACGCACTGTAACCAGGACAATCGACGGAAAAACAAAAACGCCAGTCATTTGTCAGCGCGTTAAAAATGTAAAACCCAAACACTCAGGTGGCGCAAATGAGCACATATGCTTTTTATCCATTATGTCATGCAGAAATCAACTGCACGCTCTGTTCCGACATATATCACAACACAAAACACACGTGCGCACACACACACACACACACAGAGAGAGACCATCATTCTGGAAAGCAGAGGGAGGCGCTGGGTATCACGGGTTGTTGTCAGGTCTACAAACTCTGAAAAGTGATAGATCGTTCTGTTCCCTGGCTGCGGACGACCGACTGGAGCGGATTATTCGGAGAGGAGTGATATGGGAGTTTCCCACTGATAGGCCAAGAGAGGGAAAAATACAACACATTGCACTGCGCCCGGTTGCTGACTGTTCAATGTGACGTGCAACCTTTCAGTGTCGATCAGATCGAGCCTGAATCTGGGTTTTCTCGACATTTCTGAATTCAGTTTAGAGGTTTTTTAATGTGTTTCCGTGCACCATGTTATTTGGTCCAATGTGTATATGCATTATTATTATGCATAACCTCCCCATTTGCCAATATCAGCTGTGAATTGGCGAGAAACACCAGTGTGATCACCTTTCATGAGGATGAGGATGATGCACAATAATAAACAATAAAACAATGTAGAAACAGGTCTTCAACAAAATAAAACAATGTAGAAGATAAGATCAGGACTAAAATGAATATTATTATAAAATGAAAGTAATTAAAAATGGTTAAGAAAAGGCTTTATAAGTGAAATGAATTTTACATCGCTATTGCAACGCGGCTTTTGGAAGTCATTGGCGATCTTCAGAGAGGCTGTCCGTGCTCAGACCTTTTTCTGTGCTCAAGTTTTATTTTCATTTTCTGCTCTGCGCCTCCCAGAGATCACCTGCCAATCAAACAGTGTGGGCGGGACACTGATGTGCTTAGGAAATCGGGATGGCAGCGCAGCCAAAAGTCCAAGGGTGATCGGTCAGTGAGCGAGACACGAAGCAGAAATATTAAAAACTGATAATATTAGAGGAAAAAATAGTCCGTCCTCCTGTCGTGATGTGTTTAATGACCTCAGCCCACCGCCGTCTACAACGCCGCCTTCGCTTTTGCGTCTTTGTAGCACCTCCATTATTATGACCTCCTTGTTGTGGTCAAAGACGTTCGACTCTACGCTGCCCTCTAGTGCCAACAGAAAGGACACACAGAAGCATGCAGACAGTGACGGTTACGTTGTTTGAAATGGACGTATTTGTTTCCTAACACAAAGGATGAAGCATGTTGATGAAGCATCTCAAGGCGGCGCTCTCTTCTTCGTCTGATCAGCCGCGGTGGCTATCGCTGCTCACGCTAACCACCACGTTCTTCCAAACAAAACCAAAAACGGACACCGAATCACTCCGTTTTTTTCCCCGGCATCAGCAAATGTAAAAGCCTTAGTTCAAATCACTATCGTGCCGTAGTGGCAGAGTGTAGCGAAACAAATTTATTTCTGTGAAAATGACTTTAATACCCGGTACTTGTTACTTTGCCCTGCCGTAAAAGTTGACCTACAAGTGGATAAATCAGGTTTATTGACTTGAGAGTAGTCCCTTCACCGCGGCAGAGAAGATGGAGAGGGAGGATGAGTGTGCTTTTAAGCCAGAGGTGATGCGGGGTGAGGAGGGTTTCCAGGCGAAGACCTTGAGGTTTGATTGGTCCAGTAACAGATGAGATAACAGCACTCGAGCGGTGCATATGTCTGTGTCTGGCTCTTGGTTTATAGCTTCAGTACATTGTGTGTGTTTACTCTCGTCTCCATCCTCCAGTCTATATCTTTATTACATGTGCACACACACACACACACGCAGACGAAAGACGCTGCCTAATAGCTTCACCACACTGTTGGCCGGTGTGATCTGAGCTGACGTTTGTGTATTCGTCCTTCCAGCTGTTTTATCAAATCTCTCCGTTTTGTCCCCGGTTCTCACACACGAGATGATCCACACAGATGTTGGGGTTTCTCCTATAAGACATAACTTACAGTCCGCTAGACACAGCCCTGGATGACTCACGGAAGATGACTTTAAATGATAGTGACGGGTGTAAGATAAAACCTATTGAGATAAATCACCGTTGGCTCACAGTCCACCTGTGGTTTTCGAGATTTGTTTTTGTTGCAGTTTCACTTTGAATACGTTTACATGGTCATCACGATTAACAAAACAGTGTCTGTAGGTCAGAGTATTTCGTTTCATAATTTTATTTGTACAAATGGACTCGTGGTGTCGAATAGGGGTGGTTTTTCAGCCGCCGGAGACGAGGCCAAGCGAGATTTGAAATAATATTTGTCTTGTAAACAGCCGAGACTGCGCACCGCTCAGCAGCCATCTCAGATATTTTGCCTCTCTCTTTCCTCTGAGATTGAGGGGATTGTTCAACCGATCCAATCCCGAGGTCTAACAGCATGAATTCATCTAATGTACGGAGCATCAGCTGTACTCCTACAAGCCTCCAAAGTGTATATTTTTAGGAAATCAGCCCTACATCGGCATGAGCTACAAACACTTGCCTATATATTTTTGCTGTAGTAGTAAGACCTATCCCCTTTTCAGTTCCAACAAGTGGAAATTTTTCACTTTCCTGGACAGTTGGTTGGTCTTACCAGGGTCCTGACATTGTTAATGTATTGTATTGTTTCCCTACAAGGGGAACTCAAGTCCACTCTGCCCTGCTGGACTGTCTTACTGTAGAAAATGCAGCACCTAAGACTCTATTTTTATTACATTTTGTATTTTGAGGAACTCTTAAATCTTGGTGGATGATGAAGATAGAACTCGAGAATACTAAATAAGAAAAGAATAACACCAGGTGGCTGATTTACCTGTTTTACTGTGTTGTAACAAATCAGCAGATTTTTTTTTATCAGTCATTATACAGTACAGTAACTCCAAAAGCACCTCTACCTGAACCAAAGAGCCCTTGAAGAGCTGGACTTGTTCGAGGTGTGGTTAAGAAGCCCACAGCCGAGCCCTGACTGGCTGGCTGGCCGGCTGCTCTGTGTCAGAGGAGGTATGCAGCACTCACATCCACCCCAAATGAAGCCCACATGTTGGAGATGTTAAATATAGCCCGGCCCTAACTGCCTTGGCTCCAGCCCTGGATCTCCACTCCCCCCCCCCCCCATCCCCTGCCGCTCTTCCCCAGGCGTGTGTGGACGTGTCTGGGGAGGTTGATGCCTGTCAACCCCCCGCCGCCACCTCTTCTTCCCCCCCCCTCTCTCCCCATCTGACCCACCACCTCCAGGATTTAGTTGTAGCTTCACTCCTTGTGCGTTAGCGTCATGGATAATCCCGCTTCTCGGTTCCTCCCGCTGTATCCCCTCCTTCGTTGCTGCATCACACCATGCAGAATTATATCTTCATATCCTCTCCCCCCCCCAAATCTCTGATCTTTCACATTCTTCTGAGGGCTTGGCCTTTGCATGCGTCATACCTGCATGGGTTATAATGATGATGATGACGAGAATGACGAACAAGAGGAGGAGGATGACCAGACACATTTGTCATTTTTATTGATGGGCGTTTCATTCCACCCATCTATGTCTTTATCTGGTGAACGGTTTGAATTGTTTTCACTCCTTCGCCTCATCTCCTTCACCGAGTCTCGCCGTCTATCCTCTTTGTCTTTTTCCTTTTCCCCCTCTCCCCTCGCCTTGTGCCCTATTGGCAGCGCCTCAGAGTGCTGAGATTGTGATTTATCTCCTGTGTTATCCAGATCAGGCATCGCTTTCTCCCTCTTTCCCTCCCTCTCTTACTTTCCCCTTCCCTCTGTCTCGTATCTCATTTGTTTGGAAAGGCTGAGTAATGCCCATAAACTGGAAGAGCGCATGAACACTGCTCACAAGAATCCTACACATTGTGGGTTTTTGATTCTTCAAGAAGCAGCAGTTTATACACATCTTATCAGCTTAAATCATGAAGTTGGACAACAACAGGAAAGACGGTCATATCCCTAATTACTTGTTTGAGATCTTGTAAATTAGCTCCCTTTGGCCAAATCATTATTAACTTTCCTGTCGGTCTCCTCTACAGTGAAGTGCAAGACCTCCCAGCCCTGGCCGAACGTCTTCACCACCTCAAGTCCTCAAAATTCAAATATCGACTTATTGCTGCCATTTTGGGCTATCCCAAGTGCTCATTTACCGAGTGCAGGTGTAAAATTGATGTTGTACAATTGATATCAATGCCAAAAGCTGGGGTGGCCATGAGTGATGCCCAGGTCTAGGTTCGACTTTTATGAGCTTCACGCCTTGTAGACCGATTTGATGTTCCTGAATTCTCACGTCACAGTTTCAGTACCCAGCAGATCAAACTGCGCCTTGTGTCTTGTCGGTGCTCCTTTCTGGACCGGAGGAGCCGGACCAACCGGGGGAACCTGCCTCTGCAGCGAATCGCAGCCTCGCAGCTTAAAACAAGCAAAGTTTAGTAGCAGAACGTTTGTCGGATCATTGCTCTAATGTGAATGAAATGACAAACAACTAAAATCTGTATTAAACAAAATTATTTTACTGAACACGTTTACTTTTATCTTCCACAATGGTTTTATTTGTATTTTGTTTTTCTGATGGTCCGCTGCCAGCACTAAGCTTGACAACATTTTCATGTATCTGAGATCATCCAGTGACGACCTCATAGAGTAAAGCAATAAAATGAAACTATTCATTTAAATTCAGATGCCATAAGTTCAAACTTTCTGTTGCCTTCGGTTGCTCCTGATCAGTTTTTTCAGTCTTAACACACACACACACACACACACACACACCGCAGATGATGCCACATTTGACATGATGTTTTACAGAAAGCCTAACATTGCGAAAACAAAAGACCCAACAATTTGTTATGCTATACAAGGGTTTTCTTCTATTCAGGCAAATGAAGAGAATGAGCTGTCTATACCTGCTTCATTTGTCTGAATAGAAGAAAACCCTTGTATATCGCAATAGAAGACAAAATGAACTTAATCAGTTGAATTTGTTATGCTCTGCCATTTCAAATTATCCAAGATTTGACATTAAAAAAAATCACTCATGTAATGAAAAAGGCTCATTTTGTGAATTCAGTATTTGGTATGATTCCTTACACTTGACTTCAGGTATTTCTTGTTTCTTTGGGATCCATCATCATTTCCCAAGTTTTTAAATACTTATTATTATTATTATTATTATTTTTAACAACCAGAAAGTTGACAAGAACAGTGTTTTAAGTCGGGTGACTCATATCTGCGTCTTTTCACGGCATAACTGTCACCACCTCGCTCGCTCCCCTGCATTTTTCAGTGACAGACTCGGTTGTGGCTCAGGCTTGTTTAGCTGACACGCTAAAGAGACGCTGTGGAGGAAGCGGGCCCGCCAGCCGTCCAAAATGAGGCCCAGATGAGCGTTGTCCCTGCCAGTCAAAAGTCTGCCTCCTGACCCCCACGGGGGACGGCCCTGTTTCTAAAATTACACCCCTCCAAACTGTCATTTCCTTCGCAAAAGAGTTTTAATGGGACAAATTAGCACTGATAGTTAACATATGGGACCCAAATGGGGACTGGGAGGGGTCGGGGGGGGGGAGGGGGAGGTGTTGGAAAGCGGGGAATGGACATGGAATTGGTCATTAGGAGTGTGTGTTTGTGTTGTGTGTGTGTGTGTGTGTGTGTGTGTGTGTGTGAGAGAGAGAGAGAGAGACATGCTCATGCACAGAAATTCACATGTGCACAGGCGTGTGCAGCTCAGGAATGCAAACTGTTGTCTCTGTTTGATACAGGGCCTTTTGTCTGGGTGTCTGTCTGGTCCTACTTGTGTGTGTGTGTGTGTGTGTGTGTGTGTGTGTGTGTGTGTGTGTGTGTGTGTGTGTCAGGGATGGCATGCCCACAGCAGGTGGAAAACCATTTGTTGACAGTTGACTTGTTGCTCCAAACAGTCCTCACTTTGTTGAGCTGCATATTGATTTCAACCCCGTTTTTCATTCTCTCTCTCTCTCTGCGCTTGTCTTGCTGTCTCTCTCTCTCTCTCTTCTCCACACCATGACTGGGACAAAACATGTTTTATAAATTATTATCAGCTTTTGTTTTAAGCTGACATCAGATAAGTTTAATCAGACGAGGATCAACTGAGACATCTACAGAATTTTACTTTAAATTGTCTCTCTAAACTCTGTTTTAAAGGCGAATGCTGAGAATCGTTTGCATGCAGTTTGACTCGTGTTTCTCGCTCGAACGCACAATCATGATAGTTTCTCATGACAGTGTTTTGTGTGCGTGAGTGTTTCTATAAACACATCGCCCCCTTCCCTCGTGCCAAAGCCGAAACAGCGAGCGTCGTTTTCACCTCTGCATTCCGCTCCGCTGATGGATGGACGCTCACGTCGCTCTGGAAGCTTCCAGTGGATTTTCCACTGTGGAGGAGAGCCGCTTGTTTGGCCTCAACGCTCGTAAAATACCCAGCTTTAATGCCATCGCACACACACACACACACACACACACACACACACACACACACACACACACACGCTTCTATCTCCTATTTCTGTTATTTCATAGCAACTGTCCTTTTCCCCTGACCTTTCCTCTTTGTGTGTGTGTGTGTGTGTGTGTACAGTATGTGTGTGCTCTCACTTAGCCCACTTTGTGTGTGTGTGTGTATAATGTGTATTTGGTATATGTAGGAATTGATATTTCTTTGTATATTCTGCGTATTTCCCCTGTTTTGTTTGTTTCTTTGTTTCCTTCAAAATGTGCATTATTGGTATAAACAGATTAAACACAGAAAAACAAGACAAATAAACAAATATGTTCATGCAGGAAAGCGGATAGTAATCAGATGTAACACACAAGAGTTTTAAATAAATCAATATTGGCAGTCCAAACAAGAATATCCAAGAATATCGTGTCTGTTATGATAGAAAAACCCAATTCATTAAGTCTCCGCTCCAGAAATGAGTCACTTTTTGACTGAAAAGCCTCGATACGGTGCAAAATTTTGTCTGCGCCGCCTGAGAATATCAGTAAGAAACAAGATAACGTGTGCATCAAAATCCTCGGTAAAATTTTACTTTTGTCCAAACCCATAAACTTATCGCTCACCGAGGCACTAATCATGTTGCTGCGTTCGTGCATATTTTTTTTTTTTCATATTTTTGGTATTTTTTTCTGATATGCTGTCGTATATTTTGTTGCTAGTGTGAAGTTTTCTGTAAGCGGATTGTAACAAAACAAGAAGCAAAACACGCGAGCAGAGACACAGCGACATCATAAACAGGCACGCAGAAGCCGATGACCTTGAACCGCAGATAGCTGTTAATTGTAAATATAAAATAGAGCGTCAAGTCTGAACACTCTCTCTCTCTCTCTCTCTCTCTCTCTTTATTTCTCTCTCTCTGTCTCTCTCAGTCTTAGGGTTAGGCTCAGGCCGACTCACGATGTCCACCGTCGACTTTTTGGCGAGTCGACTCCCCGTCCGTCCGTCCGTCCGCCGGCCTCCCCGCTCAAACGGCGCGCGGCGTTCGCTCGGCCGCTTCCTCCGGCGTCGGATGGCGCTCCTCGTTTTTCTGCGAGCGTTTGTGTGGCGCGGTCGGTGCGTCTTGGCTTCACGTGTTTTCACGTTTCACGTTCTCCAGTTGATCCCATCAGTTATGCACCCTAACTAGTTAAAGGATATCAAAACGTAATATGTTTCTGTTCCTTTCTGCTATATTTATATATTCCTCGTGCATTTTTAGTGGAATGTGTTGTTTTATTGTCGTATTGTCATGTCCAGTAACTAAAAAAACACAAACTGACTGTTGGACTCCACCGTCTCAGTCGACTGCTGAGGTTTTGGACTGATGACTCGACTCGTCCACTTTCCGTGGGGGGTGTGTGTGTGTGTGTCTGTTTGTGTGTGTGTGTGTGTGTGTGTGTGTGCGGAGGGAGGGGGGCCCAGTTTCAGTCACGTCCTTCACTCGTGGCCGCTGTGGCTCTGTTATGACACTGGAGAGGGAAAGACTATCAGCTTGTAAACAAGGCTAAATTTAGCCTGCACTCAGGGTGACTGGCCACATTCTCTATCAGCGCCGCATACTGTAAATGACCGTGTGTCTGTGTGTCTGTGTGTGTGTGTGTGTGTGTGTGTGTGTGTGTGTGTGTGTAGGGTGTTGTTGGGGTGACAGATACTTTGTGTGGGCAAAATGAAAATCCACCATTTCCTGACTGGTTAAATAAAGATTTGATTGTATGTGATTTTTGGCTGGGGGGGCTCTGTGTGTGTGTGTGTGTGTGTGTGTGTGTAAGACATCTTGCAACTATAACAGCACATGCAATCGCAGTAAAACACTTTAAACAAGTACAAACAATGGCAGAAATAAATACAATGAGGAAGAAGCAGGGTGCTGAACGGTTGTCAAGGTGTTCTCGCTCATCATGACTGTGTGTGTGTGTGTGTGTGTGTGTGTGTGTGTGTTCCAGATGCGGCCGTTCAGCGGTGTATCGGACCAGGGAGATGGCGGCCCGGGCGCTGGTTCCCTTCGTGCCGCTCACCCAGCTCCCGTCCACCATCCACACTTTGCTGGAGGAGCTTCCTGCAGAGCCGGGACCCAGAACCCAGCAGAACCACATCCACGGCACTCTGCTCCAGGTCTGCACACACACACACACACACACACACACACACACACACATCAGCGTAAACCAAGTCACTCGTATAGACAGCTTTTGCCCTAACATGTGATTTGGTGGCCAGCAGGTCACGGTTGCAGAATAAACCCTGACAGGATGATCCATCAGTTTGACACCAAACTATTAATTTTATTTAGCCCCTAAAACCAATAATCCATAAATCCTATTTGTGTCCATAATCTCTAACAATAACCTGGACGTCTTATAACTGCTCAGTTAGCTTATTACAAGCTGTAGTTTACCGAACCTTCATCCTCGTTGCCGATGTTGTCGTCTTTTTCACTGAATCAATCAGATGTTTTTGTTTCTCAAATAAATGTCTTTTTTTTATTTATTTATCCTTTATTTAACCAGACAGTCTCTTGAAATATGATGCATCTAATTGTTGAATATACAGCAGATAATTCACAAACCTAACGTACAGCAACAACAACAGACTGAACAGACAACTCGTTGTTAGCTCGCTTGAGCAATGATGTCAAACCTGCTGAAATAACATGTGGCGCCTCCTGCTGGTGAAACTAAAAACTGCACGGTCCTGGCTATTCTAGTTATTAACAATAAAGGTCATTATTTAGAAATATTAGAAAGCTTAATGCTGTGGTTGACCAATCAGAACTGATTTGGGTAACACTTTATAATAAGAGTACAACAATTAAGTTAGTTAGTTAGTTAACGTTAGTTAATGCCGTAATGGTTAATTAACTGTTAGTTAATGATTATTATGGCATTTACTAATGTTAATAATATCTACAATAACCCTTAAATAACATATAAATTAATACCTTAGCATGAACAGCATTAGTACATGATTCTTAGATACATTAGTTAACGGTTAGTTACCTGTTTACTAATGTTTATTACCTGTTACTTAATGTTTATTACGGCATTAACTAAAGTTAATTGTTGTACTCTTATTGTAAAGTGTTACCACTGATTTTTCAATTGCAGCAGTAATAAATTATTTTTGTCATGACCGGGAATCAAACGTCTAACGTGAGTGTATTTTTGGTGCCATGCTTCATCCACCGTGCCACGAAACCATGCTTTAGATATTATGCTCAGGCACACACACACACACACACACACACACACACACACACACACACACACACACACACACGCTCAGTTAAAGTGGGTTGCACGTGCCTTACAGTTGGAGACAGTTATGATCCACATTTGCATGCAGACAGAGAGCAGACACCAGTGTGTGTGTGTGTGTGTGTGTGTGTGTGTGTTGCCTCAGGATGCACATACTCACACATACACTAGGGCTGGGCGATGTCGATGAAAACAGTATTATTTTTTCAGTATCGGTATTTATCATAATCATCACTCATGTTTGCAAAATCGCGTCAGATAATCAAATTATCGTTCATCCAAATAAACCGAAATATTTTTAAATAAATAAAATGTCCTGTTTATCATCTGTATGTCATCCCGAAATCAGCAAATCACCACCATGTGATCCTAGTGAAACACAATCATCCAGTAATATTGAAAGATTTCCCAACTCTGATATACACTTTATTATTGTTTTTTTGTTTGTTTGTTTGTTTGTTTGTTTGTTTACCTATATCTGTGTATAAGCACACTTGTAAACACACATACAGTTTACATCTGTGGAACTTTCTTTTTTATATTGAACTCAGTATGGATAGAAGAGCATGCCATGCACACACACACACACACACACACACACACACACACACACACACACACACACACACACACACACACACTAGCCTCAATAAACACACCCACACACACACTCACATACAGCACTCACCTTAATGTAAGCTATGCAGAGCTCTCAAGTATATGGACTCATGGGCTTGTCTTAACACATGAATCCATAAGGTCAGACACACACACACACACACACACACACACACACACACACGCCGCATATATATATCACGTTTAAAACACATGGATGGATGCACAGTTGCCATAACACATGTGTGCGCACACACCCTCAGATTATGGAGATGATGGCTCGTGTAGTTTCAGCATGCATGTGCACACACACACACACACACACACACACACGCACACACACACACACACACATTCTCTCCAGCCCACAAACACAGCCTGTCTGGACAAGGCGGTTATCGGAGGGTAAATATAAGTGCGTTTCGCTCTGTCATCGCGCTCTGACAAACACAACCAAACAGTCTGCCGCTAATATCAACACACACATCGGGGGGAGGGGGGGGAGGGGGGAGAGAAGGGGGAGAGGGGGGTTTCCCAAACCTTTTATTCGAACGGGGGGAGGGAGGGCAAAACTCAACCTGCTTCCCCTTTGATGCACTGCTCATGGTTTTTGGTTTGATAGCAGGGAGGTCCTCAGCGGGCTGGAGGGAAGGATGAGGGGGGAGGAGGAGGGGGAGGAGGTGAAATCTCAAGTCTCAGAGGAGATTCGGGAGCAGCGGGGATTTTACTGTGCTTTCCTGTCATGGCCGCCATGTGTGGAGATCCGCCAGATGTCTTCCTGTCTGCCTCCGTCTTTGTCTCTTCCCTCTCCTCTCTCACGCTTTTCGTCTTGCTTCTCTCTTCTGTGCGTCTCTTCTTTTTTTTCGCTCTTTCCTCCCCATCCAGTCATCTCACTCCTCTCTTTTCTACATCTGTCCTCCTTCCTCTCACCTCCTCTTTTTCTCTGTCTTGCTCTCATTTTTTGTTCTCCTCCATCATTTTTCCCTCTTCACCCCTTTTCTCACTCATTTTCACCCTTTTCCTCTTCTGATCTCTTTCTCTTTCTGCCTCACCTTCTCTCTTGGTCCTCCTGAAGAAAGAGGAGGAGATGAGCATGGGAAACGCGCACACACACACACACACACACACACACACACACACACACACACACACACACACACACACACGCACACATATACGTGTCTGCATGGTATATATGCCTATGCCAAGGCCTGCAGCCCTTCCTTGGCAATTTAATTTCCTCTCTCCCCAGTAAAAACACACCAGCCTATTACACCTCACACACTCATCTGCTTTACTGGGTCTGGGAGCACATCCGTCCTCTGTGGCCACATAAACAGCAACACGCCCCAACACATAATGTACATCGCTGTTGTCATTTATTTGTATTTTGTAGACATGTTTTCAGGGCGTCTGCAGGTCCTTAAGAAGTATTAAAATGTCTTAAATACCATTTTACAAATATTAGGCCTTACAGAGTTCTGCTGTATCAGAGTTACTGTGATAAAACGCTAAAAGGTCTAACACTGGACTTAATGCTTACCTTTATTCTTAACTGCTATACTCATCTTTTGGGGAAGTGCCTCCTCTAGATTATCTGGATTATCCACCTCTTTTCTTTGTCATAATGTAGGAAGAAATCTAAAAAAAAATATGTTTGCTTCTCTGTCCCACGTGCTGTGTGGAAAAAACATTATGATTTGATCTTTTAAAGTAGCATCTTGCCATCTAACCTAAAGGAAACTGTTATTAAAGGCATTTTATTGAATCTTCTAGTTAAAAATCAAACATATTCCTACTGAGCTTGTCACTGGACCAAATGTATAGCACTTACTTCAATACTTTACCAGCAGCTCTTATTTGAATAAGATGTTTTGTCCAAAATTTGTTGTAAATGTAGTTAATATTTGTCTTAAAATGTCTTAAAAGGCACTAACTGTGGTTATAGCGGTGAAACTGACAGTTGCATTACTTTTAATGGCTCCATTTGCCCTATTCTTTTTTTTCTTTCTTTCTTTTCAAATCTCTATAGTTAATAACAAAAAGCAAGAAAAAGCCGGGGGTGTGCATGCTCATGAAAGCATTAGTGGGTAAGTAGCAGGACTGTGTAGCCAACACTGAGGGAGCCTGGGAGCCAGCGAAGTGAAAACAGAGCTGGTGTTTTGTGTTCATGTTTTCGCTCTCATCAGGATCCTGGCAGCGCTGCTCTGCATGCAGTTTCTGGATGCTCGTGTTTGAGAAGTGAGGGTGCAGCAGTCCAGCCTTGAGGACAAAACTCGGCAAGCTTCTCTGCGTCTGACAGAGTTTAGAGCGGCGTGCAGCTTGGAGATGTTTTTGAGATCATAAAGAGGTTTTTGCAGAGGATTCATGTGCGTATAAAAAGTCAGATAAGGGCTCAACTGAATTCTTGACATCAGTGACTAATTGCGATTAGTCTCCTCCTTGTATTTATGTTCATTTTTCTTCGCCTTAGCATTTGCTCCTGTTTTAATTTCCCACTTTGTCTTTCACATTTACCAACAAGAGACACAAGTCGATATATTAAGTAGAAGAGTAGATGAATTCTTATGAGCCAAATCAAAATGAGTCAAAAGAAATGAAGATGATGAAGTGTCTTTTGAGCTTCTTGATGTTTTTTTGTTATTTTTTTGTGGGTTTGTTGACCATTTTAAGGTGGTGACCAACACTTGCGTGATACAATGTCATCTGCCACCCAAAGATTCCCTTTTTTTACATTCTCAGTCAGCATATCTAAACATATGTTTTGGCCGACAAGGAAAGTCTTATACGTCCAGTGGCAATGAAAAGCCTACATATAGCCTCAGAGACTCCAGCTTTTATTGCTTTGAGGTCAAATCAACAAAAGAATGCCTATAAAAAGAAAGAAAAAAAAATAGGGAATGGCCTAGTTAGAGCCTGCACCTCAATTCTATAGAAAATTTGTGGTTTGACCTAAAGAGAAGTTTGCTTTTGGACGTCCTCTTGCAGCTTGAGTGGGCTTAAAGTCTTCTGCAAGGAGGAGTGCAGCAGAGCCACTGCAGACAGATGCAAACACTTCAGAGAAAAAGGTCCTTTAAGTATGGAGTTGATAATACTTCTTTGTTTGTTTGTTTAAGATTTTTTGCATTTCTGCTTTATTTGATGGTGGACAGGAAAGGCAGCGGAGAGAGAAGGTGGTCAGTGCTCTGATGTTTTGACGTGTAGGTGCTGGTCCAACATAGAAAAAAAAACATAGAAGTCCAATAAGCAAAGTCACATCTGCATCTCTTCATTGTCCCTTCTCATGTAGGAGTGTTTTTTTTGTTTTTGTTTTTTTGTCATCTTTGGAAAGCAACACTGATGTTCACCACAGTGTTGGCAGGAGATACCAGTTTCCCTTCTGAAAATATTTGCCTTATTTTGAGGCGATTCAACTTTGGCTTTTCTGTTAATGGAGTTTAATTTTCTGTAGGTGGCGCTCTTTTCTTCCTCTGAATATTCTGTCGTGAACTTGATGTAGGTTGAATCATCATTATACAGTATCAGCTGATGGTAGAGAGCAGCAAAATAGGCCGTTTGTTTATATGAAAAGGTTGATGATTATTCTTTTTAATTGAAGAATAAGACCAAAAATCGCACTTTAAGACCTAAAATCCCACTTTTTTCAGGGCCATGAGGTCAGTTTTATCGGGTAAAACTGGCATTTAAGTCTCGCATTATGAAACCTGCAGCAGTCCTGGGTGACTCGCCGATTGTCGAGGGTGCAAACGGGTCACTCACTAATTTGTGACCTGCATGAAGTGCAGTGTTTTGTTATCAGAGCGTCATTTCATTTAAATGAGCGGTAAATACAGAATGCAATGTTCCAGTGGCAAGCAGACAGACAAATGCAGAGTTTCTCTAACAATATTGTCTGTACTCTCTGTTTTATTTATATTGCCAAGAGTATAAAGCAGCCAAAGCAGCAACCCAAACTGCCCCTCCCTACCTGGACTCCCTCTCCCAGGTTCACGCTCCCTCTTCGCTCGGCGCCTGGTGCCTCCAGCACAACAAGGCCCTAAATCAGCAGCCGGACTCTTCTCCTCTCCACTCCTTCTCTCCCTTCCTCTATGTACTTCAGGCACTCTATGCATTACCTCGTGGCACCGCCGTGTAGCTCCTCTGTCCTCTGGACCAGAACCAGAGCTTTATGGGACTTGAAGCTGTTCTTCTCTCCTGAATAGATGTTTGAAAGTCTCATATGTACGTCACTTTGGATGAAAGCATCTGCCAAAGCTGAATTGTAATTGTAATTCACCTGGAAAGATGCAGCAACAGGTGAGAGAGCTTCTCCTGACACGTAACAGGCACCTGGAGAAGCAACATTATTTATAGCAACATCAAAAAAAAAATGAAAAAAGAAAAAAACACTGACTAAAAGTGATGTTACCTGCTTTCTTTAAAGGGTTGTCCCAGGTAAACAAAACAAAGCAGAACAAAGAAAGGCAAAACCTGCTTGCTCAGTGTAAAATCACTGTGAGTTGCTTTATTTTTCTATTTTTAATGCTTTGTCTGAATCACATTTACATTCTCCTAGCAACTATCCACATTAAAAGTCTGAGAAGGCTGTATCCAACAAGAGCCCTGATGGCCCCGAGTGTATCTGTGGAGTCTATCTATAGCGTGGAGGTGGGGGGTGGGGGGGGGGGGGTGGCATTGGGTGGAGGAGATGATGGAGGCTGATAGAGGAGGAGTGCTTGGCTGTTATGAGAGCAGCATGCAGGTGTATTAGTCTAAACATAGCAGGAGCAGAGATAGAGACCTGCAGCGTACGTGTGGACTGGAGCATCACACACAGAGCTGCTGATAGACCAGATAGTGTGTGTGTGTGTGTGTGTGTGTGTGTGTGTGTGTGTTTTGGTTGATTTTTCAGGGACGGTTCATATTAATAAACATTTTGGTAAATATGCCAGAAGTAGCAGAAATGCTAGTCACCTGTCAGGTTTAAAATGTGCAGCCTAAAATCAAGAAACAAGTTAAGACGCTTTAAAACAATGACATCAATCAAGGTATGTCAATTACAGTAAGAGCAGAAACAATGTGTGTGTGTGTGTGTGTGTGTGTGTAGAGGAGGGGGGGTGGCGTTGGTGTTTAGACATTAGAAAAACATGGAGAGAAGCAACAGAGAAACTGGGAGTAAGTGAGTGAATGAGTGTGTTTGTGTGTGTGAGTGTATTAATGGAGGTGGGAGGGAGTGGGAAAACCAAGACTAACAGTGTGTGTGTGTGTGTGTGTGTGTGTGTGTGTGTGTGTCTGTGTGTGTGTGCCTAAGTGTATGGATGTGTGTGAAGGCCTGTTTATGCTGAGATGATGAGGACGTTGTGTTTAGCTGAGGGGCATGGCTAATGTATGTGAATATGCTGTGATGTATGTGTGTGTGTGTGTGTGTGTGTGTGTGGTTGCGTGGTGTGTAACAGGTAGCAGATGTTTTTGCTCGAGGGAGAAATGGCTTCCTCTGTTATTCCCAGAGAACAACTGTTAGTCGGCCGAGTGTAGAGCTGGGAACCATCACAGCTACCGAGGCAGGCAGTACCACCCTGCTGATTCACACACACGCACACACACACACACACACACACACACACACACACACACACGCTGCATGCCTATCCAAAATGTGGGTTAGTTCCTAGTAAAAATGACGGTGAAAAAGTAATACAACCGCACGCAGGATAATGTTCCCTCACATTTAACACCTCACTCTGAGAGAGAAAAAAAAAAAGGAAAAAGAAAAACATCCTGGCTCTTACTCATTCTCCTAACTCTGCTCTCTTGTACGTAATTTTCTCAGAATATTTCTTTCATCTCTAATCTGGTTCTCTGGCTCTGATGCTCACACTCTTCTTGGAAGCCCGCAATATCTCGCTCGTTACACAGGCATTTCATTTGAGCCGCTACACGTCATTCTGGGTAAAAATGGAGGCTCTGTGGCTAAAAATTGAAAGAGCGTAATCGAACATTATAAATCAGATATACCTCTGGTGTTCAGTTCTGATTGGCTGAGTCAAAGTGTACTCCGATACTGTAAAACACCCAATAATGACTCACTTTTTCCGCCATGCTAACCACTGGTAATTTAAAAATAATACCGTTCATACTGGTACTGGAATTTAAAAATTACACGACCGATTTGCACAAACATTTTCTTGCACACTTGAAATTCTTGGTTTTGGTTTTCACCTTTTTTTTTTTTTTTTTGGAAGGAAATAAACCACTCGATGCTTTGATTTTTCACTGTTTTTTTTTTTTTTTTTGGAAGTGCTTCATGTTTTGCCTTGCATCATGTTGCTGCTCTGAAACTGATGTAAATCACAGCCTCTTGCAGCGTATTGCCTAACTGGATAATTCCACCATGAAACGAATGTAATGGTCTCATTTTGCGTTTTTCACACGCAGGACGGTGACGCAGATGTTTTTCCACAGCTGTTATCAGTGATTTTCAGGGGCAAAGCCAACGATAACTGCTTCTCGGTGCTTTTAAATTTGGCCTTTTTTTGTGTTTTCCCCCGGTTTTCCCATGGTGGAAAAATCCACAAGGCAGCACTCAAACCAAAACTGAAACTAAAACCTTCCCCTGAAACGTTCCAAGATTGACCTTTTTTCCAATAGTGACAGAATATTGATAGTTTCACTTGAACTCATCCAACTTTGTGATTGTGTTTAATGTGGAATACAAATATCACCAGAAATTGACTTTAGAAGAAGGAGAATAAAATGGGCAAAAGGCACAAACAGAAAAACCTTGTAGGGCCTGGACCCTGAGTTAAGTCTAAAATAAAAATCCTTATTAAATCCCTTACACTGACTGCATCATACTTATCATGCTGAATATGGACGAGACCGGCTGGCTGATATCTTAATGAGAGCCCAGTATTGGCTTGATATATCGCTCTAACCCTCAGAGATGCTGCCCTCAGTCTTCCTCCTCACTGCCATGCCTCAGCAGTCATGGAGGTTACATCCTCCTCTTTAAGGAGGGAAAAAAAAAAAAAAAACATGTGCCAAACACACAGGGATCACCAGCTCTGCTCCAGCCCGTCCCAAACCTCTGTTGACACAACCTGAACCGGGAACTTAACAAGCCCGATGGACAGACCGGCACTAACCCAACCCGACACCGGACTTCTCTATTGACACGCGCCAGCAGCGCCGCCGGCCCACAATGCACGGCGTGGGCCAAAAGTATAAAGGCTGCAGCCTGCGGTGCTGCGAGGAGGGCCAGCTCGGTGGAAGTAATCCTTTGTGTATTTCCACAACAGAGGCTAAATGGGTCTGGGAAAGAGGAGGAGGAGGCTTGTGTATCGGAGAGAGAGAGAGGGAGCGTCTATCTCTGGAAGCAGTGATGTTTGTGTTGTTTTCCTAAACCCGGTCTCCGCTCTCCCGCTTGCCTCGGCTTTCTGAGAAAACCCTCAGAGCTGAACCAAACACAGGAATGTGCGGGCCTGGAAACCAAAGCCCGGCCTCATATAACATGAAACGCGCTTCGTTAATCCCACAGGGGAAGTCAGGTGTCTTAGCACATCAGAGGAGTTTTATACCTCTGCCCAAGTCTGGCGTTCGTCCTGAACTTATGATGAAGTTGTGCAAACCACTGTAGCTGCACTATGTGAGAGAAATCTGCCAAAGGGGATGTAGGTTGAGGGCGTGGACATGGATTGACAGCAACACAAGTTTAAGGTTGGAAGATTTTTTTATTTTTTTTAAATAAAACCTCACAGATTGGATTTCTCGCTGCCTGGGAGATTGAGGCCCGTTCTGGGAGACTCCCAGCCGATCTGGAAGAGTTGGCAACTCCACTTATAATTTAGCGTGCCTCAGCGGAGGAGATATCTTCTTTAGTGCTTCACGGTAGCTTAAGCGACATGAGCAGCAGGCCCGTTACTTGAGGCGATATTTCGTTTTGGTAGAACATTTTCAGGTTTCACTTTCACAGATGTTCAGGAGAAGTCGGTTTCCAACATTAGCTGCACTGAGAGCCGACTGTTGCCACCCAGATTTAGTAGTTTTTTCCCCAACGTTCAGTGCTCAGAGTTGGGAAAGAGTTGGGAAATAACGCCATCAACTTCAATCCAGTGCTGAGAACGAACTGATATTACCCTGCCTTGGGTGTCAGAAATATGATTTCTAGACAAAAGTATAATAATGAAGGAGGAAATTCTTCTGGGCAGCCTTCAGATCTGTTAGTTGATATTTCAAGAACTAATTTACCTTGTAATTCTCAAAAAATTGCAGCTTCACAACTCTCTGTTATGCGCTTACATAACAGTTTCTGCTGCAGTCGCATTAGCCGGGAGGTTATTTATCTTTATAGCATCTTCAAGTCTCTTTTCTCAGAAATATCTTTGAAATTGGCTCGCAGCTCTTTCCTCTCCCACCGCTTGTAACATGTTTTTGTTTCAGTCTTGCTCAGAAATTCAGAACATTCTCACGGAGCAAACCTGCCCGCAGAAAGGAGAGAGGACTTACTCAGAACGTACCATTCACAGATACGCTTCATACTCGGAGGCACATCGTGCTTGCATAACTTTGAAAATGCAGGTAGATGCAGGCCTCAGATTATTTTTTTTTTTTCTATAAGCAGACAGCGCTGTGCTGAAATATTAAAATTGTACCTGTGGTTGGAATTGTATCAGTTTCAGTGCATTTAATTGAAACTGTGGATTTTCAACAAATAAGTCAAAAGCTGAAAAATATGTTTGCTTCTCTGTCCCACGTGCTGTGTGGAAAAAAACATTATGGTTTGATCTTTTAAAGTAGCATCTTGCCATCTAACCTAAAGGAAACTGTTATTAAAGGCATTTTATTGAATCATCTAGTTAAAAATCAAACATATTCCTACTGAGCTTGTCACCGGACCAAATGTATAGCACTTACTTCAATACTTTACCAGCAGCTCTTATTTGAATAAGATGTTTTGTCCAAAATTTGTTGTAAAAGTAGTTAATATTTGTTTTAAAAGGCACTAACTGTGGTTATAGCGGTGAAACTGACAGTTGCATTACTTTTAATGGCTCCATTTGCCCGTATTCTTTTTTTTTTCCTTTCTTTTCAAATCTCTATCGTTAATAACAAAAAGCAAGAAAAAGCCGGGGGTGTGCATGCTCATGAAAGCATTAGTTAATAAGTAATAATAGTAAATAAGTCAAAAGCTGTCCTAAAATTGTTTTGATGTCAAAAATAATTACAAAGCACCTATTGTTGCTCTATTGTCATGTGAACATGCAGCTCAGGACGGGACATCAACACACACAGGAACACATACGAACCCACAAAAACCCTAAAAACAAGTAGATCAACATTAAATAGATTAAAAGCGGATAAAAAAAAAGTGGCAACAATTCAATTTAGCTTTTTGAAGTGAATGAACTGAAAGTGAACCCAGCGCTGTGGCCATGCTCTGGCCCTAACCAGACGGAGTGATCATCTTACATTTTACTGCTCCAGGAGTGACGAGCAGCAGGACCGATGACAGGGGGGCTACAAAATGTCACACTTAAACACACACACACTCGTACTCACAAACAAATTCACACATGCAAGTCATGCTCCCTGTCCAGAAAGACCCCCCACCCCTCCTCCCATTTGGACATAATGGATCTAACAAACATCTATCTGAGGGCCCGTCACGCTGCACTGCTCTGATGTTTGACAATGATGTAGCCGCACACATACTTGGACAGACACACACACACACACGCCAATAAATTGCTTGTTTGTCGCAGTGCATATGCGAGGGAGTGTGTGTCTGTGTCTGGAATGCATATGTACGCTTTGTTTGTGTGCGAGTGCAGCTATATAGAGTGAGAGTGAGTGTGCTCCTTTGTATATTTAGCCTTTACTGGGATCTCTTGTCGCCTAATTGGTTGATTCTTCTGAGAGGCCACAGTTTGCCTAACCTCCATCTGGGTTTATGTGCACGTCGACGTATGTGTGTCACCGGACGGAGCTATGAACTGCCGTGCAATTATTTGCACTTGTTCTTTTTGAGTGTGTGTGTGTGTGTGTGTGTGTAACTGTGTGTGTGTGTGTGTGTGTGCGTGCAGCATGTGGTCAGTGCTGCGGTTGCGGCAGTGGGAGTGACGGCAGGGCAGGCTGATAACAGAGTCTGAAGGGACCTCACATCCACCACCACCACTATTTTTACCGGGCTCAAAGGAGGAGTAAGGCTTGTTACAGCACATACACACTCGCACACACACACACACACACACACACACACACAAATGGTTGAATAACTCAACAGAAAACAAGTCATCGAAACAGGTTTGGATTTTGTTTTGTATTCAGCATTCAGTCCAGCCATGCATAATTATTTTACTCTTAATAGAATATAATAACTAAAGTTGTTTTTATTTTCATGTTTATTTTTTTTAAATTCTCTACATAACTGCCGTTGAAACAATCTGAACCATCCTAAATTAAACTTATTGAGACATGCAGACACCCAAACTATATCCAGTTGCCTTTGAAAGAGTAATAACTTAAATTATACACTTGTTGACTACATGAGTCTCAAGTAGTTGTAGCAAGCCAAATGAATGAGCAGTGCTGTACAGGGGGGAAAAAAAAAAACAATTCAACATTCAAAGGCCGAGGCCAGTCCGTCATGGAAACTTGACTGTGTCTCACGGCACAGTCACGGAAAAGTCATGAAATTAGATTAACAAAAATGTATAGCTGGAAGCGGGTCTGTGTGCCGCGGATTTTGCCCTCTCCCATTCATTTGAGCCCTGTCCGAGCCCGGCATCTCCTCCCACATGGGGTGTAGCTCCGCCGTCTGTCTTTGGGAGGAGAAACAGGGAGGCAGCATTTTCTATAAATATTCCGGTTTTCTCCGTGCCGGGCTGGATTGAGCCGGCTGAGCCTCCCAAGCAGGGACTTCCCAACCGGAGCTACGAGGGGTGTGTGTCTCTCTGTGTGTGTGTGTGTGTGTGTGTGTGTGTGTGTGTGTGTATGGTGGAGGTGGGGAGGGAGGGAAAGGGGAGAGAGAGGAAGAAGGACCCAGGGGTGTGGAAGCTGTTTGTGTGAGCCAGTGGGTGTTGCCTGGGTGTGGAGGCTGCAGGAGGAGAGAGGGGGCAGGCCAGGACTCGGCGGCCAGGGTTGGTGCTACGTGGTCGGCCTGGTTTTTCCCCACGTTGCCTTCCCTGTACGGCGTAATGAATGGCTTCCTACTGGCCTGTGGCTGTGGCCCCGGCTTAAAGAGTATACTTAACCAGGCCGAGAATACACACCCCAGCCAGCCAGCCAGCCAGCCAGCCAGCCAGCCAGCCAGCCAGCCTGCCTGTGTCTTGGCCTCTGAACACTCCCAACCACCAGTCCACCTGCTGCACACTGGCTCAGTCACACACTGTCGCACAGTCACATCATCAGCAGGGGAAGGAATGCTCTGATCTCAATAGGAAAAGCCATTTTAGATCATTTTCTCCAGGAAATTTTTTCCGTCACGACTGCATCGTTACGTCTGCGACTGTGTCTGAAAAAGTCCTGGACGATATTATGTGTGCGAACGTTAAGGAGAGAAAGCACAGAGACATGTTGTAAGTGCAGAAGTTGAAGAAAAGGACCTTTTCATGTGCTCTTGACCTGTCTGGAATAGCATACACTGCAAAAACTCAAAATCTTACCAAGATTATTTGTCTTATTTCAAGTCAAAAATGTCTTATTACTGGTCAAAATATCTCATTACACTTAAAATAAGACATGATCACCTCAGAAGTAACTTGTTTTTAGACAATTGTCTCTCGTTTCAAGTGAAAATTTGCTTGAAACAAGTGAAAATTTGCTTGTTTCATTGGCAAAATTTGTTTTTTGTTTCTAGCTAAATTTCACTTATTTCAAGTGAATTTTCACTTTTTCCACTGGCAAATTTTGCCAATGAAACAAGCAAATTTTCACTTGTTTCAAGTGAATTTTCACTTAAAACAAGTGAAAATTGTCTAAAAACAATTTACTTCTGAGATGATCATGTCTTATTTTAAGTGTAATGAGATATTTTGACTAGGAATAAGACATTTTTGACTTGAAATAAGACAAATAATCTTGGTAAGATTTTGCGTTTTTGCAGTGTACTGAGTGATCTCAAATTCAGCAAATTAATTTCATTGAGTGTTTTTAAATCAAAAATGAATGAACTGGAAAGCAGTATCACTAGAAAGAGACCTCCTGAATGTTTTAATGTGTCCTTTTCTATATGAAACTGATGTTTTTTGGGAATTTTTGTGTTGCTGCCAGTTGTCTCCGTTGAAAAAGTGATTATAGTATCAACGGGACTTTCTGCATAAAGTTTAAATAAAAGAAAACAAAAGATAAACATGGTGCAGTTACACTATGTATTTATGTCTTTACGCACACACATACACCGCACAAATGCATATTTCACCACAGGGGTCAGTGGCAACAAGTGAACGCCTGGAGCAGGTAGCATGTTCTCTATCTTGCTCAAGGACTTTGGCCTCACGTTGGTCCACAGTTGTGAATGTCCTCATAAGCAAAGAAAGATGAGGAAATCCTCCAAACTGAGGACCGTTTGCCTGTTCTCGGGACTTTAGGCTGTCTGATTGGGTTGTTTTTGGTTTGGCTGATCTAGTGTGAAGAGTTTAGCTCCCAGGGGATGGAAGCAAGAATGAACTAGAGGAAGATATTTACAGCAGTAAGACCCTAACTCTCTTTGCCCCACTAATAAGTTGCTACACAATTTTATTTTGAGCTCTTTCCATCATTGACAACATGTCAACATGTTTTAGTTCCAGATGGATCTTCATCAGGTCAATACAAACAATAA